>NC_092040.1:94413681-94588488 GCF_003086295.3 Arachis hypogaea
GTAGTCCAAGTTATGTCCCGTCAAAGTATGCCCAAAAACCATTTTTCATATAAAACACAAAGTGCCATTTTCAAAACAAGCCATTTTCAACTCTTTTCAAAAATCAACCAAAACATGCCAATTTCAACCCTTTTTGAAAACCAATCAAAATATACCCAAAATCAACATCAAGCCTCCTCAACTCATACATTAACACTTTACCACGAATCACCAAAACCATCATATAACCATCTTTACCCATTCCAAGTAAATGGCTAAATTACAAACATATCAACATGTCTTACATCCTTCCTCATCTCAATTTCAACAATACTATCTCCAATCACCATCATTATACATATCAATATCTAATCACATCATTTCACCCCAAATCAACTATCATTCTCAAGATATATCACAACATACATATCTCTCATGCATTATCATACCATCAAGCATCAATAATCATACTAAATATGACCACAAATATCTCAACCAAAATCAAACATACCTCATCTATACTATTTCACCAAAATTACCAATTCCACACTTCAATTCCTCAAACCTCATTATTCAATAACCAACCCAATCATTCATATATTCATTATATGAAATTCATCCAATCACTTGTCATCATACAATGCACACATCAACTTACCTTCCTTACCTCTTTCCGGCCTCCGGCCCAAAATATACGGCCTCCGGCCCAATTTCACAATTTAAATGCATAAATCACAAATCAATACTCATTACCCAAAACATCAAATTTTAATACACCAAGCATACAAGCCACACAATTCTCAACCCAATCATTAATTCACATTACATACCAACTATGCATATTAGCACCAACCATTTACACAATCCAAACTTAATCCTAGGGGCATCTAGCCTAGGAATTCTCATCACACCACACGGTACTTAAATGAAACTTAAACCGTACCTCTTGTAGCCAAATCAATTGAGCCTCTTCTTTAGAAGTCTTACCAATCTTAGTCCCAAGCCTTACCAAAGCTCCTCAAGCAACACCAATCTTCCAATTGTGCAACAAGATCATCAAATACACTAACATAACCAATATCACATACATACATCAACCTAGGGCTCATAAAAATGACAAATCACAAGGGTTTGAGCACTTCTTACCTCAGCCCATATGAAGTAGGATAGAACCCACTTAGAATCCATGTTGGAGTATCCCTAAACACCCAAAATCACAAGATTTCAACACTAACTTCCCAAAAACGTGTAACAGAGGAGAATTTCGAAAACTGGGCAGAGATGAATAGAATACTCACCACAAAACTTAGATAGAATTGTAGAGGATGAAAGAGCGACGCGTGGCCGCAAACGGCTCGTCAATCGGAGCTCCGTAGCTCAAGTTATGTGATTGAAGATCAAAGAGAGTTAGGTTTTCTCTTCTCTCCTCTCTTCACTATTTCAGCGCCCCAACCCCTCTTTTAGGGTAAAAATGAGCTGAAATGCTCATAACTAATGTTTATATATGTTGGGTCTTGGGCTCACTTAGGCCCAATTCACTTATTTTTGTCCGTTGGCCCAATTTTGGACCAAAACCTTTAACATTAGCGCTCTAAATCGTACTTCAAATATTCTACCTCCCCTAATTATAATTCCTCATTTCTTAATCTTATTTACTCATAATCAACTTTCTCAGCTGCAGTACCAGACAAGTCTCAGCTGGTACTGCCGGTCAAAATTCCACTACGCACTTTTACGCAGAAAACTATGTCTTCCGACTCGGAAAAATTCACTGAATCCAAATATCATATTGAAATCATCAAATTCCAATTGCCAAATCTTCCAACCATGTTCGCTCCTACTTACTCATTATTTAATTAATTTCGGTTAGACGGGTATTACATTCTACCCCCTAACAGAAATTTTCGCCCTCGAAAATTCCATCCATCACTACGAGTACGCGAGCGTAGTCTGCCGTTATATCCAACGCATAACAGTTTCAAGGTCCTTTTACTCTGTGCGCTTCCGTTGCCGCGCTCTGATTTCTCTATCTCTGAGGATCTCGTCATTCGTTCCTTACTTTTATCGTCTCATCCACTCACACCCTATTAAATCTCATTAATAATATTGCTATCATTGTTAATCATAGCCATCATCCCACATCACTATAATCAACCAAAGCTTTCTTAGTTTTTTTTTTTTAAATTCAATGAGTTTGTGCTAACAAGCTGACAAACTCTTATAAATCCGCTTCCCTTTAATAATCTATAAAAGCTTTTGAGACACATCTCTTTTGTTGAAGTTACTCAGATCAAAAATCATTTTCAAAATATAACCAACACTCCTTCAATTTTTGGAGAATTTTCAACAGCACCTCCCTAAAAGTTGGAGTTTACCACCCGTCACGGTTTCCTCAAACCAATCTCAGTACCGCATCAGTATTGCAATTTAAAGGTTTCCAAACGATTTCTCTGAAACGATCATTACAAATCTTGATCAAAATCCAAGGTCACCATGACCAATCATCATAGCACTCATCTCTCAAACACAACAACTTGCACTCAATCATTATCTAAATCCGACTATGCATCAATGATAATTTCCTCATCCATTTCAGAACCATTAAGGCTCACCGCCGCAATTAATTCCAATTATCGAGAATCAGAATCTGTATAAGCTCACTAAACTTTTAAGTACTCAAAGCATAAAGCATTTTTAATCATATCCCACTTTTCCTTATTATTACCCTAGTATGCTAACGCTTTAGCAAGCTTCTACTATGCCACTTTGATTTCTCGTCAAGTATTAGCTCCACCACTTATTTCCTCAAGTATCCAACCACAACTTAGCATGACTGGCATTTCAAATCAACGTTTCCAAATCCATCATTTAGGACCATTGCTTATCTATTTAAATCAAAGGAACTAAGAGTCATAGGTTCAATCCGTTCTACCAAAAATCTAGAAACCAACCAACTACATAACAAACACAACACATCATTCTCAACAGAAAATCATTTACATCACAAGCATTTATCCATTTGTATTGAGGCAAATCCTCACTCGGACCATCCGGTTTGCTTCTCCGTCTAATATTAAGCTCGACATTCCCAGTTTTACTGTATAGGTGGTATTATAAAATCACACACTGCCATTTAAGCTTGATTATTGCAATTACCTCAATCTTACTGCCGCAATCGGCCCGCATCCTGACTCTCTCCTTGTTGGCAATTTCTTGATACATGCCCTGGTAACCCGCACTTGTAACATACGCCTAACCCCAATCGGCAAGGCCTATTCGGGTGATGACTTCCACACCTCTGACAGCTCAGAACATTAGAAGCAGCCGCTGCCCGTTTTCCCTTACCATTCCTTTGGGACTCCTCACTCGTCGCAAAGTTATTCCGTCCTTGGGGAAAGTGTTGTATGTATCCTCTCTCCTTAAACTCTCGACCCTTGGTGCGAATTATTGGTTGTGCTCTCTATGACTTCCTTCCTCTGCAACCCTCCTTTTCACACACTCTTCAGTAATTCTGCTCTTATTCACTAACTCTGAAAAAGTTCGGATCTCCATTGGTCCCACTGAACTTAAGATGTCGCTCCGAAGCCCTCCTTCATACTTAATGCATTTCCATTCCTCAAAGTCTTCCGGAGCTCCATGACACATGCGGAAAACCCTGAATAGCTCCTCAAATTTGTCTGTATACTCAGATACGGACATAGCACCTTGCTTCAACTGTAGTAACTCCAATTCCTTGGCTGTCCTGGCGAAATTTGGAAAGTACTTCTTATAGAATTCCACCTGGAAGGCATCCCAAGTGATAGGATCATTCCCCTATTGCAGGAGACGTCGAGCCCCTTGCCACCAATGCGATGCTTCCCCCATGAGCAGATAGGTAGCAAATTCAACACGCTGCTCTTCAGGCACCAACTGCGCTTATAGTGCTCGCTCCATGGCCTGAAACCAAGTATCAGCTTCAGTCGGATTGGTGGTTCCCTTGAACTTAGGTGGGTTAACCTTTAAGAAAGTTGCCAGTGTCATCGGGCCCTGAGCTTCCCTTCCGCCATTGCCATTATTGTTTATCTGTTGCCCAAGGGCCTCCGCAGTGGCCTGCATAGCAGCAGCCATATTCTCCAGCGCCGCCATAAGGTTTATCGGGTTATTCGAGTTGATTTCCGGTTCCTGTGTACTAGTACGATCTCTCTCACGTCCCCGACCGGGTCCACGAGGCGCCATCTGGTTCCTATACACACCAAACAATCGATATCAAGTTGATCAGTCTCAATATCGGAAGTATAGTGCTTCAAAGTACCAAAGGTACACTCATGGACTTCATGCTAGATGTATCAGTTAGATACCCTAACTAGCACAGGCACAAACTCAGAGTATGCATTGAAGCATAAGCAGTTCCATCCCTCAGGCTCACGAGGACGAACTTCTCTGATACCATAATGTAACACCCTAATATTCAGATCCTTATGCTCGAGTCATAAGTCAATGATATTACGGTGGTACGACTCTCAGGTGGATTTTTAATATATAAATATAGGTAATTTCAAAAGGAGTATTAATCGAGAAGCCTGAAAGGAGTAGAAATAAAATCGCGAAGACGTATCACTCACGTTTCGACAACGAAAAGTTAAACCGCGAAGCCGAAGCGATATACGGACAAGGCATAAAGGAGATTAAGAGATAGATAACAGATAGATATATATAACATAAATAAATAGCCACTAGTCGCGACCCGCGAAGTTTAGGCCGGCTAGGGTACAGTATGAAAGTAGTTGACAACAGTACATCCTAATCTCTCCCAAAGGAAACATAAGAGCCTCTATAGGCAAGTTCCAAAAGAGTTCAACACATAATATAATATCTTCTAAACAAAGGTGGAGAGATTCTAAGCAAAACACAAGTAGAGAAAATAAAGATCTTCGCCAGCTCTCAGACGAACCACAGCTCACTTCTGAGCACCTGGACCTGTATCTGAAAAACAAGAGATATATACGGAATGAGAACCCCGGGCCCATGGGTTCCCAGTACGGTAAAAGTGCCAAATAAATACAATGCACTGTAATAAAAACTCACTAAGCATCCTAAACTCCTTTTCACCAAGTATCCAGCCTAGATTCTCACTAATCCATAAATAGGCATCTGTCGTAAGGGGATACTAAATCTAGTTCATGTTACACATGTTTCCCAACTTTCTGATTATTCCACGAATCAGACTCAGAATCATAAGCAAAACCATCACCAGTTATTCTGCCTCAGCAACTCTATATCAATACATCATACCCTCGCCTGGAGCTAGTGAAATCACATCACTGCGTCTACCCAGGGGCCTCAAATGATCTCATTCAAAAATCATCATCATCATGCAATCGCATTATCAATTCATCTCATCAAGAACAGCCCCCAACATCCACCGACACCATCATGAGGGATCTCTTAGTTGTACAAACACAAGCAATACAGACAAGTAATACACAAATAAGGTACAAGTAGAACAAGTAGCACGTAATCAGGTAACATAGCATATATGATATAGAAATCCAAAACAAATAGGCAAACCCAAACAATTCAAACATATGCAAATGATGTATGCCTGCCCTATGGCTGATGATATCATCTGTCGGTTATATAGCCAACCCGACATGTCCTGGTAGTTAACCATTGGACAGAAACACCCCTTGCGGAGCAAGTAGGTTTGAGCTACAACCCCCTTGCTACTACCCGCTCAGCCCAGAGCCAGTGGAACAACCACTACTGCGGCTACTACCCAGGCGGGTGTTTAACAGCTCAACCTGGAGCGAGTGGAATCACCACTACTACCGCTACTACCCAGGCGTCACAGTCTCTAACCTGGAGCAAGTGGGACGAACTACAACCCTTGCTACAACCCAGGTATCACAATCTCTGACCTGGAGTAAGTGGGACGAACCACAACCCTTGCTACTGCCCAGGTATCTCAAGCATTAACCCGGAGCAAGCGGGACAAACCACAACCCTTGCTACTGCCCAGGTATCTTAAGCATATATTCATTCAATCTCAATTCATATTATCAATCCTCATTGTTATCAAATCTCAAACATTTACCTGGAGCAAGTGGGACGAACCCCAACCCTTACTACTACCCAGGTACCAGAGTTACATTCATTCAAAACTCCATGATTAACTCATTTATCATAAACATCATTTTTCGTCTCATACCCGGAGCAAGTGGACTAGCCACTGCTACTACCCAGGGAAACTCGTATCTCAGATAGTGGAAGTGCAAATCACAATTATCAATAATTCAGCATAAACATGCATGAATTCTCATCCATGGCTCAACATCCATATCAGCCATCCGGCTCACGGTTAAATCCATAACCAGCCAATATTCATAGCATACACAGCTATTCCGGCTCACGGTTCAATCCAGAACCAGCCAATTCATAAACAATTACGGCCCTTCGGCCAATGGCATAACAAGCACTTCCACCACCATCCTCCACATCTCACATAACCATCAATGATCCTCATTGATTATTCATTTTCCCCTTGCTTCACTCGCAAGTTACCTCATTCACTAGCCCTTTTCTAATAGCTAGGCACATCATAATGATTTAAGATATAAGTGGTGAGATCGGAGGCTTAGAAGTATGAGATTTGGCTTTTAAAACTCAAATATCAACTTTGGCATGAAAACAATGCCACGCGTACGCGTACTCCACGCGCACGCATGGATGGCCTTAAAAACTCATCGACGCGCAAGCGTCATGCACGCTAACGCGTGGATTAAAAATTTGCCAAATCGACGCGCACGCGTCAACCACGCGTACGCGTGGATACTCTCGTGCCCCAGGCACAAAGCTGGCACAGTTCTGGCACAACTCTCTGGAAAATGGCTGGGCATTGGGTGCAGCACTATCGGCGCGCCCGCGCACATCACGCGCACGCGTGGATGGCGTTTTCTGGAAGATCGGCGCGTACGCGCCAAGTGCGCCCACGCGCAAGGGGTTATTCTGCTAAAAATTTTCTAAGTTAAAAACTGCAGAATTCACAGCTTCAACCCCCAATCTTCCGACGGACATAACTTCCTCATTTTAAATCGTTTTTCACCCGTTCTTCGAACGGCATGGACATCCCGGATCTAATTTCATTTCTAAACAGATTTGGCACAAAACAAAGATCCGTAGTCCAAGTTATGTCCCGTCAAAGTATGCCCAAAAACCATGTTTTCATATAAAATCACAAAGTGCCATTTTCAAAACAAGCCATTTTCAACTCTTTTCAAAATCAACCAAAACATGCCAATTTCAACCCTTTTTGAAACCAATCAAAATATACCCAAAATCAACATCAAGCCTCCTCAACTCATACATTAACACTTTACCACGAATCACAAAACCATCATATAACCATCTTTACCCATTCCAAGTAAATGGCTAAATTACAAACATATCAACATGTCTTACATCCTTCCTCATCTCAATTTCCAACAATACTATCTCCAATCAACCATCATTATACATAATCAATATCATAATCACTATCACGTGGTTTCACCCCCAAATCAACCTTAATCATTTCTCAAGCATATATCACAACATACATATCTCTCATGCATTATCATACCATCAAGGCATCAATAATCATACTCACATATATGACCACATAATATATCTCAACCAAAATCAAACATACCTCATCTATACTATTTCACCCAAAATTTACCAATTTCCACACTTCAATTCCTCAAACCTCATTATTCAATAACCAACCCAATCATTCATATATTCATTATATGAAATTCATCCAATCACTTGTGTCATCATACAATGCACACATCAACTTACC
The DNA here is from genome assembly GCF_003086295.3 of Arachis hypogaea. NCBI lineage: Eukaryota > Viridiplantae > Streptophyta > Magnoliopsida > Fabales > Fabaceae > Arachis > Arachis hypogaea. The sequence continues at coordinate 94,421,480 of NC_092040.1, forward strand.
TTCCTTACCTCTTTCCGGCCTCCGGCCCAAAATATACGGCCTCCGGCCCAATTTCACAATTTAAATGCATAAATCACAAATCAATACTCATTACCCAAAACATCAAATTTTCAATACACCAAGCATACAAGGCCACACAATTCTCAACCCAATCATTAATTCACATTACATACCAACTATGCATATTAGCACCAACCATTTACACAATCCAAACTTAATCCTAGGGGCATCTAGCCTAGGAATTCTCATCACACCACACGGTACTTAAATGAAACTTAAACCGTACCTCTTGTAGCCAAATCAATTGAGCCTCTTCTTTAGAAGTCTCTACCAATCTTAGTCCCAAGCCTTACCAAAGCTCCTCAAGCAACACCAATCTTCCAATTGTGCAACAAGATCATCAAATACACTAACATAACCAATATCACATACATACATCAACCTAGGGCTCATAAAAATGACAAATCACAAGGGTTTGAGCACTTCTTACCTCAGCCCATATGAAGTAGGGATAGAACCCACTTAGAATCCATGTTGGAGTATCCCTAAACACCCAAAATCACAAGATTTCAACACTAACTTCCCAAAAACGTGTAACAGAGGAGAATTTCGAAAACTGGGCAGAGATGAATGGAATACTCACCACAAAACTTAGATAGAATTGTAGAGGATGAGAAGAGCGACGCGTGGCCGCAAACGGCTCGTCAATCGGAGCTCCGTAGCTCAAGTTATGGTGATTTGAAGATCAAAGAGAGTTAGGTTTTCTCTCTTCTCTCCTCTCTTCACTATTTCAGCGCCCCAACCCCTCTTTTAGGGTAAAAATGAGCTGAAATGCTCATAACTAATGTTTATATATGTTGGGTCTTGGGCTCACTTAGGCCCAATTCACTTATTTTTGTCCGTTGGCCCAATTTTGGACCAAAACCTTTAACATTAGCGCTCTAAATCGTACTTCAAATATTTCTACCTCCCCTAATTATAATTCCTCATTTCTTAATCTTATTTACTCATAATCAACTTTCTCAGCTGCAGTACCAGACAAGTCTCAGCTGGTACTGCCGGTCAAAATTCCACTGCGCACTTTTACGCAGAAAACTATGTCTTCCGACTCGGAAAAATTCACTGAATCCAAATATCATATTGAAATCATCAAATTCCAATTGCCAAATCTTCCAACCATGTTCGCTCCTACTTACTCATTATTTAATTAATTTCGGTTAGACCGGGTATTACATTCTACCCCCCTAACAGAAATTTTCGCCCTCGAAAATTCCATCCATCACTACGAGTACGCGAGCGTAGTCTGCCGTTATATCCAACGCATAACAGTTTCAAGGTCCTTTTACTCTGTGCGCTTCCGTTGCCGCGCTCTGATTTCTCTATCTCTGAGGATCTCGGTCATTCGTTCCTTACTTTTATCGTCTCATCCACTCACACCCTATTAAATCTCATTAATAATATTGCTATCATTGTTAATCATAGCCATCATCCCACATCACTATAATCAACCAAAGCTTTCTTAGTTTTTTTTTTTTAAATTCAATGAGTTTGTGCTAACAAGCTGACAAACTCTTATAAATCCGCTTCCCTTTAATAATCTATAAAAGCTTTTGAGACACATCTCTTTTGTTGAAGTTACTCAGATCAAAAATCATTTTCAAAAATATAACCAACACTCCTTCAATTTTTGGGAGAATTTTCAACAGCACCTCCCTAAAAGTTGGAGTTTACCACCCGTCACGGGTTTCCTCAAACCAATCTCAGTACCGCATCAGTATTGCAATTTAAAGGTTTCCAAACGATTTCTCTGAAACCGATCATTACAAATCTTGATCAAAATCCAAGGTCACCATGACCAATCATCATAGCACTCATCTCTCAAACACAACAACTTGCACTCAATCATTATCTAAATCCGACTATGCATCAATGATAATTTCCTCATCCATTTCAGAACCATTAAGGCTCACCGCCGCAATTAATTCCAATTATCGAGAATCAGAATCTGTATAAGCTCACTAAACTTTTAAGTACTCAAAGCATAAAGCATTTTTAATCATATCCCACTTTTCCTTATTATTACCCTAGTATGCTAACGCTTTAGCAAGCTTCTACTATGCCACTTTGATTTCTCGTCAAGTATTAGCTCCACCACTTATTTCCTCAAGTATCCAACCACAACTTAGCATGACTGGCATTTCAAATCAACGTTTCCAAATCCATCATTTAGGACCATTGCTTATCTATTTAAATCAAAGGAACTAAGAGTCATAGGTTCAATCCGTTCTACCAAAAATCTAGAAACCAACCAACTACATAACAAACACAACACATCATTCTCAACAGAAAATCATTTACATCACAAGCATTTATCCATTTGTATTGAGGCAAATCCTCACTCGGACCATCCGGTTTGCTTCTCCGTCTAATATTAAGCTCGACATTCCCAGTTTTACTATATAGGTGGTATTATAAAATCACACACTGCCATTTAAGCTTGATTATTGCAATTACCTCAATCTTACTGCCGCAATCGGCCCGCATCCTGACTCTCTCCTTGTTGGCAATTTCTTGATACATGCCCTGGTAACCCGCACTTGTAACATACGCCTAACCCCAATCGGCAAGGCCTATTCGGGTGATGACTTCCACACCTCTGACAGCTCAGAACATTAGAAGCAGCCGCTGCCCGTTTTCCCTTACCATTCCTTTGGGACTCCTCACTCGTCGCAAAGTTATTCCGTCCTTGGGGAAAGTGTTGTATGTATCCTCTCTCCTTAAACTCTCGACCCCTTGGTGCGAATTCTTGGTTGTGCTCTCTATGACTTCCTTCCTCTGCAACCCTCCTTTTCACACACTCTTCAGTAATTCTGCTCTTATTCACTAACTCTGAAAAAGTTCGGATCTCCATTGGTCCCACTGAACTTAAGATGTCGCTCCGAAGCCCTCCTTCATACTTAATGCATTTCCATTCCTCAAAGTCTTCCGGAGCTCCATGACACATGCGGAAAACCCTGAATAGCTCCTCAAATTTGTCTGTATACTCAGATACGGACATAGCACCTTGCTTCAACTGTAGTAACTCCAATTCCTTGGCTGTCCTGGCGGAATTTGGAAAGTACTTCTTATAGAATTCCACCTGGAAGGCATCCCAAGTGATAGGATCATTCCCCTGTTGCAGGAGACGTCGAGCCCCTTGCCACCAATGCGATGCTTCCCCCATGAGCAGATAGGTAGCAAATTCAACACGCTGCTCTTCAGGCACCAACTGCGCTTGCAGTGCTCGCTCCATGGCCTGAAACCAAGTATCAGCTTCAGTCGGATTGGTAGTTCCCTTGAACTTAGGTGGGTTAACCTTTAAGAAAGTTGTTAGTGTCATCGGGCCCTGAGCTTCCCTTCCGCCATTGCCATTATTGTTTATCTGTTGCCCAAGGGCCTCCGCAGTGGCCTGCATAGCAGCAACCATATTCTCCAACGCCGCCATAAGGTTTATCGGGTTATTCGAGTTGATTTCCGGTTCCTGTGTACTAGTACGATCTCTCTCACGTCCCCGACCGGGTCCACGAGGCGCCATCTGGTTCCTATACACACCAAACAATCGATATCAAGTTGATCAGTCTCAATATCGGAAGTATAGTGCTTCAAAGTACCAAAGGTACACTCATGGACTTCATGCTAGATGTATCAGTTAGATACCCTAACTAGCACAGGCACAATCTCAGAGTATGCATTGAAGCATAAGCAGTTCCATCCCTCAGGCTCACGAGGACGAACTGCTCTGATACCATAATGTAACACCCTAATATTCAGATCCTTATGCTCGAGTCATAAGTCAATGATATTACGGTGGTACGACTCTCAGGTGGATTTTTAATATATAAATATAGGTAATTTCAAAAGGAGTATTAATCGAGAAGCCTGAAAGGAGTAGAAATAAAATCGCGAAGACGTATCACTCACGTTTCGACAACGAAAAGTTAAACCGCGAAGCCGAAGCGATATACGGACAAGGCATAAAGGAGATTAAGAGATAGATAACAGATAGATATATATAACATAAATAAATAGCCACTAGTCGCGACCCGCGAAGTTTAGGCCGGCTAGGGTACAGTATGAAAGTAGTTGACAACAGTACATCCTAATCTCTCCCAAAGGAAACATAAGAGCCTCTATAGGCAAGTTCCAAAAGAGTTCAACACATAATATAATATCTTCTAAACAAAGGTGGAGAGATTCTAAGCAAAACACAAGTAGAGAAAATAAAGATCTTCGCCGGCTCTCAGACGAACCACAGCTCACTTCTGAGCACCTGGACCTGTATCTGAAAAACAAGAGATATATACGGAATGAGAACCCTGGGCCCATGGGTTCCCAGTACGGTAAAAGTGCCAAATAAATACAATGCACTGTAATAAAAACTCACTAAGCATCCTAAACTCCTTTTCACCAAGTATCCAGCCTAGATTCTCACTAATCCATAAATAGGCATCTGTCGTAAGGGGATACTAAATCTAGTTCATGTTACACATGTTTCCCAACTTTCTGATTATTCCACGAATCAGACTCAGAATCATAAGCAAAACCATCACCAGTTATTCTGCCTCAGCAACTCTATATCAATACATCATACCCTCGCCTGGAGCTAGTGAAATCACATCACTGCGTCTACCCAGGGGGCTCAAATGATCTCATTCAAAAATCATCATCATCATGCAATCGCATTATCAATTCATCTCATCAAGAACAGCCCCCAACATCCACCGACACCATCATGAGGGATCTCTTAGTTGTACAAACACAAGCAATACAGACAAGTAATACACAAATAAGGTACAAGTAGAACAAGTAGCACGTAATCAGGTAACATAGCATATATGATATAGAAATCCAAAACAAATAGGCAAACCCAAACAATTCAAACATATGCAAATGATGTATGCCTGCCCTATGGCTGATGATATCATCTGTCGGTTATATAGCCAACCCGACATGTCCTGGTAGCTAACCATTGGACAGAAACACCCCTTGCGGAGCAAGTAGGTTTGAGCTACAACCCCCTTGCTACTACCCGCTCAGCCCAGAGCCAGTGGAACAACCACTACTGCGGCTACTACCCAGGCGGGTGTTTAACAGCTCAACCTGGAGCGAGTGGAATCACCACTACTACCGCTACTACCCAGGCGTCACAGTCTCTAACCTGGAGCAAGTGGGACGAACCACAACCCTTGCTACTACCCAGGTATCACAATCTCTGACCTGGAGTAAGTGGGACGAACCACAACCCTTGCTACTGCCCAGGTATCTCAAGCATTAACCCGGAGCAAGCGGGACAAACCACAACCCTTGCTACTGCCCAGGTATCTTAAGCATATATTCATTCAATCTCAATTCATATTATCAATCCTCATTGTTATCAAATCTCAAACATTTACCTGGAGCAAGTGGGACGAACCCCAACCCTTACTACTACCCAGGTACCAGAGTTACATTCATTCAAAACTCCATGATTAACTCATTTATCATAAACATCATTTTTCGTCTCATACCCGGAGCAAGTGGACTAGCCACTGCTACTACCCAGGGAAACTCGTATCTCAGATAGTGGAAGTGCAAATCACAATTATCAATAATTCAGTATAAACATGCATGAATTCTCATCCATGGCTCAACATCCATATCAGCCATCTGGCTCACGGTTAAATCCATAACCAGCCAATATTCATAGCATACACAGCTATTCCGGCTCACGGTTCAATCCAGAACCAGCCAATTCATAAACAATTACGGCCCTTCGGCCAATGGCATAACAAGCACTTCCACCACCATCCTCCACATCTCACATAATCATCAATGATCCTCATTGATTATTCATTTTCCCCTTGCTTCACTCGCAAGTTACCTCATTCACTAGCCCTTTTCTAATAGCTAGGCACATCATAATGATTTAAGATATAAGTGGTGAGATCGGAGGCTTAGAAGTATGAGATTTGGCTTTTAAAACTCAAATATCAACTTTGGCATGAAAACAATGCCACGCGTACGCGTACTCCACGCGCACGCGTGGATGGCCTTAAAAACTCATCGACGCGCAAGCATCATGCACGCTAACGCGTGGATTAAAAATTTGCCAAATCGACGCGCACGCGTCAACCACGCGTACGCGTGGATACTCTCGTGCCCCAGGCACAAAGCTGGCACAGTTCTGGCACAACTCTCTGGAAAATGGCTGGGCATTGGGTGCAGCACTATCGGCGCGCCCGCGCACATCACGCGCACGCGTGGATGGCGTTTTCTGGAAGATCGGCGCGTACGCGCCAAGTGCGCCCACGCGCAAGGGGTTATTCTGCTAAAAATTTTCTAAGTTAAAAACTGCAGAATTCACAGCTTCAACCCCCAATCTTCCGACGGACATAACTTCCTCATTTTAAATCGTTTTTCACCCGTTCTTCGAACGGCATGGACATCCCGGATCTAATTTCATTTCTAAACAGATTTGGCACAAAACAAAGATCCGTAGTCCAAGTTATGTCCCGTCAAAGTATGCCCAAAAACCATGTTTTCATATAAAACCACAAAGTGCCATTTTCAAAACAAGCCATTTTCAACTCTTTTCAAAATCAACCAAAACATGCCAATTTCAACCCTTTTTGAAACCAATCAAAATATACCCAAAATCAACATCAAGCCTCCTCAACTCATACATTAACACTTTACCACGAATCACAAAACCATCATATAACCATCTTTACCCATTCCAAGTAAATGGCTAAATTACAAACATATCAACATGTCTTACATCCTTCCTCATCTCAATTTCCAACAATCCTATCTCCAATCAACCATCATTATACATAATCAATATCATAATCACTATCACGTGGTTTCACCCCCAAATCAACCTTAATCATTTCTCAAGCATATATCACAACATACATATCTCTCATGCATTATCATACCATCAAGGCATCAATAATCATACTCACATATATGACCACATAATATATCTCAACCAAAATCAAACATACCTCATCTATACTATTTCACCCAAAATTTACCAATTTCCACACTTCAATTCCTCAAACCTCATTATTCAATAACCAACCCAATCATTCATATATTTATTATATGAAATTCATCCAATCACTTGTGTCATCATACAATGCACACATCAACTTACCTTCCTTACCTCTTTCTGGCCTCCGGCCCAAAATATACGGCCTCCGGCCCAATTTCACAATTTAAATGCATAAATCACAAATCAATACTCATTACCCAAAACATCAAATTTTCAATACACCAAGCATACAAGGCCACACAATTCTCAACCCAATCATTAATTCACATTACATACCAACTATGCATATTAGCACCAACCATTTACACAATCCAAACTTAATCCTAGGGGCATCTAGCCTAGGAATTCTCATCACACCACACGGTACTTAAATAAAACTTAAACCGTACCTCTTGTAGCCAAATCAATTGAGCCTCTTCTTTAGAAGTCTCTACCAATCTTAGTCCCAAGCCTTACCAAAGCTCCTCAAGCAACACCAATCTTCCAATTGTGCACCAAGATCATCAAATACACTAACATAACCAATATCACATACATACATCAACCTAGGGCTCATAAAAATGACAAATCACAAGGGTTTGAGCACTTCTTACCTCAGCCCATATGAAGTAGGGATAGAACCCACTTAGAATCCATGTTGGAGTATCCCTAAACACCCAAAATCACAAGATTTCAACACTAACTTCCCAAAAATGTGTAACAGAGGGGAATTTCGAAAACTGAGCAGTGATGAATGGAATACTCACCACAAAACTTAGATAGAATTGTAGAGGATGAGAAGAGCGACGCGTGGCCGCAAACGGCTCGTCAATCGGAGCTCCGTAGCTCAAGTTATGGTGATTTGAAGATCAAAGAGAGTTAGGTTTTCTCTCTTCTCTCCTCTCTTCACTATTTCAGCGCCCCAACCCCTCTTTTAGGGTAAAAATGAGCTGAAATGCTCATAACTAATGTTTATATATGTTGGGTCTTGGGCCCACTTAGGCCCAATTCACTTATTTTTGTCCGTTGGCCCAATTTTGGACCAAAACCTTTAACATTAGCGCTCTAAATCGTACTTCAAATATTTCTACCTCCCCTAATTATAATTCCTCATTTCTTAATCTTATTTACTCATAAACAACTTTCTCAGCTGCAGTACCAGACAAGTCTCAGCTGGTACTGCCGGTCAAAATTCCACTGCGCACTTTTACGCAGAAAACTATGTCTTCCGACTCGGAAAAATTCACTGAATCCAAATATCATATTGAAATCATCAAATTCCAATTGCCAAATCTTCCAACCATGTTCGCTCCTACTTACTCATTATTTAATTAATTTCGGTTAGACCGGGTATTACAGGCTCCATGGTTTGCAGACATTGCAAATTTTAAGGCCATAAATTTTATCCCAAGGGAGTACAGTAGGTAACAAGTGAAGAAGATATTAACTGATGCAAAGTATTACATTTGGGAGAAACCATACCTTTTTAAAAGGTGTTCAGATTGGATCATTCGGAGGTGTGTCCTAGATGAAGAAAACCAGCAGATTCTTTGGCACTGTCATTGTTCTGAGTATGGAGGCCACTTTGGTGGTGAAAGGACAGCTACAAAGGTCCTTCAGAGCGGGTTTTACTGGCCGACTCTCTTCAGAGACTCAAGAGTATTTGTAAAGCACTGTGACAGATGTGAGAAAGCCACGAATCTCTCTGCCAACCATGAAATGCCACAGCAGGGGATTCTTGAGGTTGAGTTGTTTGATGTGTGGGGTATTGATTTCATAGGACCTTTGCCCACCAATGATGCCAAAGTGGTGATGAGCTTTCTTCAGAGATATATCTTTAGTCGGTTTGGTGTCCCAAGGACACTCATTAGTGATGGAGGAAGTTATTTCTGCAACAGACAGCTGGACTCTCTTCTGCAGAGATATGGAGTTCGTCATAAAGTGGCAACCACCTATCACCCTCAGACAAGTGGACAGGTTGAAGTTTTCAACATGGAACTTAAGAGGATTCTAGAGAAGACCGTTAGTGTTTCAAGAAAGGATTGGTCTAGGAAGCTTGATGATGCTCTCTGGGTATACCGGACAGCGTACAAGACTCCCATTGGCATGTCCCCTTATCAGTTGGTCTATGGCAAAGCCTGTCACTTGCCATTCGAACTGGAGCATAAAGCTTACTGGGCATTCAGGTACCTGAACCTTGATTCAGAAGATGTAGGAATTAAGCGAATGCTTCGGTTGAATGAGCTTGATGAATTCAGATATTCAGCCTATGAGAATGTCAAGCTATATAAAGAGAGAACTAAGCTATTGCATGACAAGAAGATAGCCATCAGAGTCTTTGAGCTAGGACAGAGAGTGCTTCTATACAATTCAAGGCTCAAATTCTTTCTCGGGAAGCTGAAATCCCGGTGGTCAGGACCATTTGTGGTTACCAGAGCTTCACCATACGATCATGTGGAAATACAGGAAGAGAATTCTGACAGGAAATTTACAGTGAATAGCCAGAGGTTGAAGCATTATCTAGGAGGTGAGATTGATCGCCAGAGGTCTACTCATCTGTTGAATTAGCAGAACTGACCGTCAAGCTAGTGACGTTAAAGAAGCGCTTATCGGGAGGCAACCCGATAATTTCATATCCTTAGTTATTTTTCGTAGTAGTAGTTTTCTTACTTGTTAGATTTTTATTAAGTTCTTACTAATTTTCTGATCATGCAGCTATTTTATCACAGGAACCGAACACCTCAAGCTATAAAAAAAAAGAAAAGAAAAAAAGAGAGCACACGACGCGCAAGCGTCGCTGACGCGTACGCGTCAGATGGGTGTGTGTGAAAAAAATAAATTTGACAGAGAGTTGCGCGGGAGTGGCGCTAGAATAGTGCCTTTGGCACAAATTGTTCCACGCGACCACGTCGATGACGCGTCCGCGTCATGTGGAAAAACTGCCTCCCACGCGTCCGCGTCACTCACGCGAACGCGTGACCTGTAGAATGGACGTAAAAGAGTGTTTGTGTAGAGAGTTGTGCTGGTTTGGGGCAAGGAGTGTGCTAAAAGCACAAATTTGGTCATGCGAATGCATACCCCATGCGTCCGCGTCGTTTTTCAATATCGGCCATCCACGCGATCGCGTCACCCACGCGACCGCGTCACCCACAATTTTTGCAGAATGAGTTTGTAACCAGAAAGTTGTGCGAACGCGAGGCTGCCCCATGCCAATGGCACAAATCACTCCACGTGTTCGCATTACTTCAACAACGCGCAACCCGTGCGAACGCGTGACCCACGCATCCGCGTCGCTCGCGCCGCACTAGTTTCGCCCAGTTTTCTTTCTCTTTCTCTCCCAATCCTAATTTTCTCTTATTCTTTTATCCTCTTCTTTTTCTTTCTTCATAATAACTTATTTCTTTCTATTTTCAGTTCTTCTTTGCTTGAGGACAAGTAAACCTTTAAGTTTGGTGTTGACGCTTCGCGTAAAGGTTTTCTATTTATTCCTATAGCACCAAAAGGGAGGCGAATCATCTTCACTGAGGAGCGCAACCTGAAGAATAAAACAACCGCTAGGATAACTAAGGTGGTTGAGTTCCTTTCATTTTTTATTCCCCCTCTTTTTCTATGTTATGTTCCGGCGTTCTACTATTTTGCTTTGTTTGTTGCATGATCCTTTATTAGATAGAATCCTAGGACTAGTTTAGTTTTCTTTTAATTGCTTTAATACTAAAAAGATGTTTCATGTACCACTCACTGAACTTGAATCTAAAAAGAAAAGAAAAAGAAGTGATGTATTGCATGAGAAATTGAGTTAATTTTAAGAATAGTATGATTTACTTAAAGGTGGTGGTATTTTCTGCGATTTTTGAATGCATGATATGAACAGTGCATATTTGAATAGGAATCAAGGGATGTTAATGTATAAGGAACAGGAATTTAGAAAATTATTATGACTTCTCTGAAATTTAGAAAAATTTAATCCTTGAAGCAAAAGAAACAGCAAAAGAAAAAAAATATAATAATAATTAATAAATAAAAAGCAAAGTCCAAAGCTCTGAGCATCAATGACTAGGGAGGTCAGACATGATTAAAAGCTCAAAGAGTTGTTTTCCTAGTCATATGCTTGTGGTGTGATTGTGTCAAGTAATCATTGAGACAGAATACTTAGAGTCGAGACCAAGTGCGTTTAACAGAGTATGCCAAAGGCTTTGAGCACCACTGTTTGGCAATAACTGAAAGAAAAATCAGAACTCAAAGAGAGTTCCCCAGTTAAGTGCTTATGGTGTTTCTGTGTCAAGTAACTCTTAAGACAAAACATTTAAAGTCACAGATAGGCTCAAGGTGCAAAGCACCAAAGAAAAATAAATTAAAGTAAATTTTGCTGTGTTCAAGGATTAAACTGAAATATAAAAGATCAGAGGATTCATAATAATATCCGGATTCTGATTCCGAATGACATTAACATTCTTCTAATTCAAAGGAGAGTGAGATGCCAAACCTATTCAGGATTGCAGTTGTAAACCCCACTATAAGACGAGACACGAGCTTAATCGAACTCTCATTCTCATACAAATTCACATCATAAGCTTATATTAGTTTTGGTTGCTTGAGGACAAGCAACAGTTTAAGTTTGGTGTTGTGATGCGTGAGCATCTTATCTATCTTTTTCTAGTGAATTTGCATATAATTTATTGAGTTTAATTAAGAATTAATTATATTTTAGCCACTATGGATGCTATTTTGAGTTTTGTGCAATTTTATTTCTTTTAGGTAGCATTCGGATGGATTTGATGAAGTTTCTGTAGAAAAAGAGAAGAAAACAAGGAGATGACCAGCGAATACCGACGCGGACGCATGGCTCACGCGACCGCGTAGAATGGAGGAAATCGCAATGACGCGAACGCGTGGACTGGAATCTGCACAAATGATGCGAACACGTGGACGACGCGGATGCGTCACATGAGCAATCTGCAGAATTAACAGAAAATGCTGGGGGGCAATTTCTGGACTGTTTTAACTCAGTTTTTAGTCCAGAAAACACAGATTAGAAGCTGCTGAATGGACAAATCAAGTGGTCCCCACCCATCAGCTGTAGACCTGTTAATTAATTCGAATTTAAATTCAAATCTTATTTTTAGGAAAAGATATTATTTTTAATTTTAGATAATTAGATTTTAAATTTATTAGGATTAGTTATAAATAGGAATTTAGATGCCATCAGAAAAAAAATGCTGTACATTTGACCATCCTTATTTTCTCTCTGAACCATGAGCAACTAATCCTCCATTGTTAAGGTTAGGAGCTCTGTCTATTTGTATGGATTGATTTGTTTGATCTTTCTAATTTAATCCATGTTTTGATTTATTTTTCAATAATTAGTTTTGTTCTTTATTTTATGAATATTGGGTGGAACGGAAGTATGACCCATGTTCTAATTGAGTTCTTGTAAAACTTGGAAAAGCTCTTTATTTGAACAACAGCTTGAAAACATATTATCCTAAATTTCTAATTGTTTGTATTTAACGGGATACGTGACATATAATCCCCTTATTTTTGGATAATTAGAATTTTTGTGGCATATAAACTGGAACTTGATCATCACCCTTTAATTGGAATTAATTGACCAATGAATTGGCAGTTAATGAATTTTAGAGGAGACTAGGAAGGTCTAAGAAATTAGGGTCTAGTCACACATAGTTTGCCATAAATTAAATCTTACATAATTAAATTAGTTAGTAAGAAAAGTCAATCCGGAAAAGTAGATAACTCTGAAACCTTAACTATCTTCTCCATATTTTATTCCCAACTCATCGCTGCTTGCTTTCTGAAATTCTTAATTTACTGTTTAATGCTCTTTGAACTTCCAACACTATTTTCTGTTTGTCTAACTAATCCTATCAAACACTATTGTTGCTTGATCCATCAATCCTCGTGGGATCGACCCTTACTCACGTAAGGTATTACTTGGTACGACCTGGTGCACTTGCCGGTTAGTTTGTGGGTTGTAAAATACCACACCACTTGTGGCACAAGGTTTTTCACAAAGTCCCATTATAAATTATGAAGAAACGTATTTCCCTGTAGTGGATGTGATAACATTGCGTTATTTGGTCAGTTTATCTACATATCATAAACTGCATTTGCATTTAATGGATGTGGTAACAACCTATTTGTACGGCTCATTAGATCGGGATATCTATATGAAAGTCCTTGAAAGACTAAAGATATCTAAACCATCTAGTGAATATTCGCAAGGGTTATACTCAGTTAAATTGCAAAGATCTTTATATGGTCTAAAGCAATCTGGACGAATATGGTATAATCATCTTACTGTGTATCTGGCCAAAAACAGATTCAAGAATGATGATATATGCCCGTGTGTTTTTATAGAGAAAACTGAATCTGAATTCATTATAATTGCTGTGTACGTTGATGATTTAAATATCATTGAAACTCCTGAAGAGATTCCAACAATTATAAAAACTCTAAAGGAAGAGTTTGAGATGAAAGATCTTGGAAGAATTAAATTTTGTCTTGGCCTGCAGATCGAGCATATAAAAAATGGGATCTTTATTCATCAAATAACATACGCAGATAAGATCTTGAAAATATTTTATATGGATAAATCACATCCCTTGAGCACCCCAATGATCGTAAGATCTTTAGAAAAGGATCAATTTCGTCCTAAAGAAGAAAATGAAGATATCCTTGGTCCTGAAGTACCATATCTTATTGCCATTGGAGCGCTAATGTATCTTGCTAATAATACGCGACCTGACATATCATTCGCGGTGAATTTACTAGCAAGATATAGTTTCTTTCCAACCAGAAGATATTAGAGTGGAATCAAACAAATTTTTTGATATCTTCATGGAACGGTTGATATGAGATTGTTTTATCCCTATAGATCCAAGTGACAACTAGTTGGCTATGCAGATACCGGATACTTGTCTGATCCACATAAAGGGAGATCTCAAATAGGATACCTGTTCACATATGGTGGTACAACTATATCATGGAGGTCCACGAAACAGACGATTGCAGTAACATCCTTTAATCATGCTGAAATACTAGCGATACATGAAGCTAGTCGCAAGTGTTTTTGGCTGAGGAGTATGATCCAATATATTCTGTCATCATGTAGACTGATTAATCAGAAGATAGCTCTAACTGTCCTGTTTGAAGATAATACAACATGTATTGCTAAACTTAAAGGCGGATATATCAAAGGTGATAGAACAAAGCATATTTCTCCCAAATTATTCTTCACTCATGATCTTCAAAATCAAGGGACAATTGATATCCAATAGGTCCGCTCAAGTGATAATCTGGCAGATTTATTCACAAAGTCACTCCCAAAATCTTTTTTTGAAAGATTGGTACATCAATTGGGATGCGCCGATTTCGAGATATAAAATAATGTTGGCAAGAGGGAGAGACTGTACTCTTTTTTCCTTGGTCAGGGTTTTTTCCTATTGGGTTTTTCTTGACAAGGTTTTTAATGAGGCAGTACACTAAAGGATATTGTACTCTTTTTCCTTCACTAAGATTTTTTTCTCACTGGATTTTTCTTTAGTAAGGTTTTAACTAGGCATTATCCTGAATGGTCATCCAAGAGGGAGTGTTGTGTTAAGGCATGAGGTGGATGCCCATTAATAATATTGGGTGGCTGAAGTTTTCAAGAGAGAGATTTGAGCCCAACCTTTAATAAAGGTTGAATTTGTACGGCTATAAATAAGACTTCATAGCCTTACGTACAACACACACAAAGCAATAAAACAATATTCTCTCTCTTATACTATTCTCTCTCTTTCATACTATTCTCTTTCTTATATACTTTAATATTATTAACTATATTAATTATATTTACTATATTGATATAGTAATTCTAGTGAATATTACTATTTGAGTTATCTAATTATATTTTTTATTTTATATTTGTTACTTCTTCCTTATTTATTTAATTTTTTTACAACATAATGTATGTATATTAGTTGGAAACTTAGTTGTTCTTTGCAGTCGCATATTAGATAAGAAAAGGAAAGATGTGATGTAATGATAACTATTATTTAATGTTTTTTATGTATAACAAGAACATAGTATTACAATTTTTTTAATACAGATAAATTATTTAGGATATTGAAAATAGAGAATAGAACAATATTTTACTCTGTATAATAACTTTTATGCAAGAGAAATTTTTCAAAATAAAACTAATAACTATTAATATCAAAGAATATATATTCACTATAAGATAACATAGTTCATATATATGTATTAGATCATAAATATATATATTAATTTTTTTATAAATAAACTATATATAATATAATATAATAAATTATGTACATAATTCGGACGTAGTCCGGGTTTTACAATAGTTATAAATAAAAGAAGACCCTTTTGGGTTTTTCTATTTTTCCTTTGAAATCGAATTATTGAAACGTTGTTTTTGTCCTCCTTGATCGTGCATACTAAATTTGAAAGTGTTATAACTTATAACCCATACCTTTCAGTTTAACGTAACATTAAAATATGTAAGGCCACGCAAAAAATTTCTCGGATTGGTTGGAACTCAGACAATACGAAATATGCTGTAAAGATCTTAGGAAAGGAAGAAGCAATCAATAATATTATTTTCTCCAACAATAAAAAAGAACCCTAACTCTTTATTTCAAGAAAAATAAAAAAAAGAAAACCAAAAAAAAAGAAGAAGATCAGAAGGATACGGAAAGGAAAAGAGAGAGAAAGCAACATATATAGTAATAGACTACTAATTTATGATTCAGAATAAATTAAACAAATTAAAGATGATGATAAATTGATGCGTTTATTTTTGTGTGCGAAGAACAAAATTAAGTCCGATCCCAGGGAAAAGAAATTAAGAATACAAACCTGTCTCAGCCTTTGATGACTACTACTACAGCAGACAACAACTTTCGAAAAGAATACTAATAATCCCAAAGCTAAGTAAAAAAGACCAAATTGATGCACTCGTTTTGTAAGTTTTGTTCGTTCCACTTCAATTCCATCGTTACTATTTATAGCCTTTTCTTTCTGTGTCTATCTTTGAAAGAAGTGCAAATTAAAAGACTGCATAGAAAGACTCTAAAAAATGAAAAATGATACTAACTAACTAAGCTCTCAAATAGTTTTTTTATAAAAACAAATGCTGAACGTACAAGTTTTAGTGAAGCAATGCATCTTTTTCTCGCTAAAACCACACCAAACCACAAATAGCTACTCCTGTTTTTTTATCTGAATTTTTATGTATAACAAGAACATAGTATTACAAATTTTTTTAATACGGATAAATTATTTAGGCTATTGAAAATAGAGAATAGAACAATATTTTAATCTGTATAATAACTTTTGTGCAGGAAAAATTTTTCAAAATAAAAGTAATAACTATTATTATCAATGAGTATATATTCACTATAAGATAACATAGTTCATATATATATATTAGATCATAAATATATATTAATTTTTTTATAAATAAACTATATATAAATATAATATAATAAATTATGTACATAATCCAGGCGTATCCCGGGCTTTACAACAGTTATAAATATAAGAAGCCCGTTTTGGATTTCTCTATTTTTCCTTTGAAATCGAATTGTTGAAACCTTGTTTTTGTCCTCCTTAATTGTGCATACTAAATTCGAAGGTGTTATAACTTATAACACATACCTTTAAGTTTAACGTAACATTAAAATATGTAAGGCCAGGTAAGAAATTTCTAGGACTGGCCGGAACTCAGACAATACGAAGTCTGCTGTAAAGATCTAAAGATCTTAGGAAAGTAAAAAGTAATCAATGATATTATTTACTCTAACAATAAAAGAGAAATCTAACTCTTTATTTCAAGGAAAATAAAAAAAACCAAAGAAGAAGAAGATAAGAAGGGCACCGAAAGGAAAAGAGAGAGAACGCAACATATATAGTAATAGACTACTAATTTATGATTCAGAATAAATTAAACAAATTAAAGAAGATGATAAATTGATGTGTTTATTTTTGTGTGCGAAAAACAAAATTAAGTCCGATCCCAGGGAAAAGAAATTAAGAATACAGACCTATCTCAGCCTTTGATGACTACTACTACAGCAGGCAACAACTTTTGGAAAGAATACTAATAATTCCAAAACTAAGTAAGAAGGACCAAACTGATGCACTCTTTTTGTAAGTTTTGTTCGTTTCACTTCCATTCCATCGTTACTATTTATAGCCTTTTTTTTCTTTGTCTATCTTTAAAAGGAGTGCAAATTAAAAGAGTGCATAGAGGGGCTCTCAAGAAGGAAAAATGATACTAACCTGCTAAGCTCTCAAATAGTTTTTTTCTCAAAACAAATGCTGGACGTACAAGTTTTAGTGAAACAATGCATATTTTTCTCGCTAAAACCACACCAAACCATAAATAGCAACTCCTGTTTTTTTATCTTAATTTTTATGTATAACAAGAATATAGTAATACAATTTTTTTAATATAGATAAATTATTTAGGCTATCGAAAATAGAGAATAGAACAATATTTTACTCTGTATAATAACTTTTATGCAGGAGAAATTTTTTAAAATAAAAGTAATAACTAGTAATATCAATGAGTATATATTCACTATAAGATAACATAATTCATATATATGCATTAGATCATAAATATATATTAATTTTTTTATAAATAAATTATGTATAAATATAATATAATAAATTATGTACATAATCCAGATGTAGCCCGAGCTTTACAATAGTTATAAATATAAAAAGACCCTTTTGATTTCTCTATTTTTTCTTTGAAATCAAATTGTTAAAACATTGTTTTTGTCCTTCTTGATCGTGCATACTAAATTCGAAGGTGTTATAACTTATAACCCATATCTTTCAGTTTAACGTAACATTAAAATATGTAAGTTCAGGCAAGAAATTTTTCGGATTGGCCGGAAAGGACAATACAAAATATGCTGTAAAGATCTTAGGAAAACAAGAAGCAATCAATGATATTATTTGCTCCAACAATAAAAGAGAACCCTAACTCTTTATTTCAAGGAAAATAAAAAAAGAAAACCAAAGAAGAAGAAGAAGATAAGAAAGGCACGGAAAGGGAAAGAGAGAGAAAGTAACATATATAGTAATAGACTACTAATTTATTATTCAAACTAAATTAAACAAATTAAAGATAATGATAAATTGATGCGTTTATTTTTGTGTGCAAAGAACAAAATTAAGTTCGATCCCAGGAAAAAGAAATTAAGAATACAGACCTGTCTCAGCCTTTGATGACTACTACTATAGTAGGCAACAACTTTCGGAAAGAATACTAATAATTCCAAAGCTAGGTAAAAAGGACCAAACTGATGCACTCTTTTTGTAAGTTTTGTTTGTTCCACTTCAATTCCATTGTTACTATTTATAGCCTTTTCTTTTTTTTGTCTATTTTTGAAAGGAGTGCAAATTAAAAGACTGCATAGAAAGACTCTCAAAAATAAAAAAAAATGATACTAACTAGCTAAGCTCTTAAATGATTTTTTTCTCAAAACAAATGCTGGACGTACAAGTTTTAGTGAAACAATGCATCTTTTTCTAGCTAAAACCACACCAAACCACAAATGGCAACTCCTGTTTTTTTATCTTAATTTTTATATATAACAAGAACATAGTATTGCAATATTTTAATACGGATAAATTATTTAGGTTATCGAAAATAGAGAATAGAACAATATTTTACTCTGTATAATAATTTTTATGCAGGAAAAATTTTTCAAAATAAAAAAAATAACTATTAATATCAATGAGTATATATTCACTATAAGATAACATAGTTTATATATATGCATTAGATCATAAATATATATTAATTTTTTTATAAATAAACTATATATAAATATAATATAATAAATTATGTACATAATCTGGACGTAATCCGGATTTTACAACAGTTATAAATATAAGGAGACCCTTTTGAATTTTTCTATTTTTCCTCTGAAATTGAATTATTGAAACCTTATTTTTGTTCTCCTTGATCGTTCATACTAAATTTGAAGGTGTTATAACTTATAACCCCTTACTTTTCAGTTTAACGTAACATTAAAATATGTAAGGTTAGGCAAGAAATTTTTCGGACTGGTCGAAACTCAGACAATACGAAATATGTTGTAAAGATATTAGGGAAGCAAGAAACAATCAATGATATTATTTGCTCCAACAATAAAAGAGAACCGTAACTCTTTATTTCAAGGAAAATAAAAAAAGAAAATCAAAATAAGAAGAAGAAGATAAGAAGGGCGCAGAAAGAAAAAGAGAGGGAAAGCAACATATATAGTAATAGACTACTAATTTATGATTCAGAATAAATTAAACAAATTAAAGATGATGATAAATTGATGCGTTTATTTTTGTGTGCGAAGAACAAAATTAAGTCCGATTCCAAGAAAAAAAATTAAGAACACAGACCTGTCTCAGCTTTTGATGATTACTACTACAGCAGGCAACATCTTTCGGAAAGAATACTAATAATCTCAAAGTTAAGTAGGAAGGACCAAACTCATGCACTTTTTTGTAAGTTTTGTTCGTTCTACTTTAATTCCATCATTACTATTTATAGCCTTTTCTTTATTTGTCTATCTTTAAAAGGAGTGCAAATTAAAAGACTGTGTAAAAAGACTCTCAAAAATAAAAAATGATACTAACCAGCTACGCTCTCAAATGATTTTTTTCTCAAAACAAATGCCGGACGTACAAGTTTTAGTGAAACAATGCATCTTTTCCTTGTTAAAACCACACCAAACCACAAATAATAATTTCTATTTTGCATTTATATTTTTTTTGACTAATATAGCTTTATATAAAATCTATTATCTTTTTCAATCTAATAACTTTTTCACCATTGGAATATTAATAATAGAAATTTAGATTAACCTAAAATTTGAATTAAAAGCTATTACAATTAGGTATATATAATAAATATAAACTTTTCTTGCTTTTTAGATTGAATAATCAGCATTCTCGATTTGTTTTTTGGCTAATTAATAAAATCTTAATGATGAAGTTCAAAAGTTTACAATAAGTGATTAAATGAAATTGATAAGTGATCACACAGCTATTCTTTCCACGAAATTGATAAATGAAATTATAGTTCAATTAAAAATCTTTTTTTTAATCAATATCAGTTAAATTTTTTTAATTATGAATTATTTTATCTAATTCAAAATTAGTATTTAGTAGGGTTTTTGTACCACATTCTGCTATAAAAAATGTTATCTATGATGTTAAAAATTCTAAATCAATTTCTCACTAAAAAAAGAAATAAAATAAAATAGCTCATTCACAATTAGTCTGTTCTCTTTTTTTCCCCTTGAGTATGCTAAGCTATGGACTAAGGTTATAATTTTGTTGTTGAAAAAAACTGCAGTCAATCAGTCATCATTTTTTAGGTAAAGAAATTAATATGCAAGTAGATCCATCTCTTTACACATTTATACATGTGTTAATGTTTTTCTAGAAAAAAATTATTTAGTAAAAAAAATAGCTAAAAATAACCAAAATTTATTTTATTTAATATTTATTAATTATTAAATAAGACAAATTTTATTTATTTATTTTTTTGTCGATCTAGTATTATTATTATGACAAAATGTTTTCATATCTTTCATTTATGTACAAAAATCTAGATGATCAAATTAAAAACAGGGTCCACAAAAAAATCACTGCAATGAAGTTGACTCCTCTAACTAGTCATTTTTGTGAGTAGTAGGAAAAGATTGTAAGTGAGAGTGGAAAGCCCATTTATGTAAATTGTGGATATTGTGCAACACACCTCTCATGTGGTGCAATACGCCTTCCACGTGTTGGTTAAGATGCTGCCACGTGTCCAATACGCCTCCACGTGTTGGCCAGAATGATGTCATGTGTCCAATACGCTCCCTACGTGTTGCAACACGCTCCCACGTGTTGACTTTTCACCTAAAAAATCCACTTATCTGTAATTATATCAAATACTCCCATTTTCAACAAAAATACCAATATTTTTTCATATAAAAAAAAATTAGCCAAAAAACAACTACAAAAAATAATGATAATAATAATAATGTCACAATATTATGCAATAATAATTTTTTATAATAAAATATATATTAAAATATAAAATATATATTAAAAATAAATTAAATTATATTATACATAAATATATAATTATTTATTTTAGTATATAAATAACATTTCTTATTAGAAAAACCTTTAAACCAAAAACTACCTCTTAAATTTTTTGTTAAATTACGTTCCTTTAAATTTCTAGTGTACAATTATAATACATGAGTTGCATGAAATTTAACAAAAGAGAGTTTTAATAGAAGTAGGTTGAATTTTAATTTCAATATCAAACTTTTGAAACTTGAAAAATAAATGTCTTTTCTGCTAGCAGCATCACATAAGATTAAGCCACGTAAAGTGGATATACATCACTCACTTCACTTGTATTGTGTGCATGTTGCTGTGTAAGATCAACGGTGACAGTTACAGTTCAGTTACTTCAATTCGGATAGAGTCATGGCTCAGTGTCTCTGAACAAGCTAAGGGTCGGTCCAACATGACCAATTTTATAGGACTAAGGTTACCACTTCTTGGTGCTGGCTTTTCTTCTTGTTCATGTTCATGTTTTTCTAAAAGGGCGCAAATAATTCTTCTGAAGAAATGGGACAAGGGTGGTTTTGTTAAGGCTTATCCTCGTCGCATGGTTTTGGGCATTGGTGCTTCATTCTTGGGTATGGCCTCTTCTGCTTTTCAGGGTTCCAAATCATTCATTGCCTCTGCTAGGATAAACCCTGGTCCATCTGTTAATGAGGTCATTAATTCTTTCTTCTCATTGGAATTGGATGCTTTTCTTTGAAAATTTGGATTACCATAGTGTTCTAATTTTGGGAGTTTGCTTTTGTTCATGTTCTATTGGTGCTCATAAGCTGAATAATCAATAATTGAGTATATCAATGTATGAAATTTGCTTCATGATTATTGATATGTGAAATAATTGAAGCAACCAAAGAGTAATTGATTTGTTACAGTGCTGAATTTGGCAATTTGCTCCCTATACTAATGGATGAATATCAGATTACAACTTGGTTCCAAAATGTATTCCATGGCTTGAATCTTGTGTTCTAGTGGTTGCTTGAAATTTGATCAAAAGTTAAGGGTTTTAGGGTTTCAGGTTTTGGGTTTTCTAATGCTTTGTGCCATATTCCCATGATGCAGATACTGAAGAATGTGGAATGGCCAGAGCAGTTCCCTTTCAAGGACGAAGATTTCCAGCGCTTTGATGAGTAAATTTCATCACTGATTTTCATTTTGCTCTGTGCCCTCCATTTTTTTATGTATAGATTAAGGATCTTGAGTTCATTGAACAACTTTAGAAATTCTGTATCATCCGAATGTGACTCTATCTTGGTCTTGACAGAATTTCTTGCACCTTATGGATTATCTAGCCTTAGCAAGTAATAATCATGGATTATATTATATTATACAAATCTTATTTAGTGCTTGTATATAATACCAGAAAATTTTCTGTTTAGGTCTTCAGATGCATTGTTCTATGATGCGCCTCGATTCGTGACACACATCGATGACCCTGCAATTGCTGCCCTGACTAAGTATTACTCCGAGGTTTTCCCACCTAGCAACACTCCTGGAGTTAGTATCTTGGATATGTGTAGTAGTTGGGTAAGAGTTCTAGTACTATAACCTCGGTTTATCTTATGTTGCATTGCATGTTACATATTGTCATCAATTTTCGCTTTGCATTAGGTCAGCCATTTTCCACCAGGCTACAAGCAAGAACGAGTGGTCGGATTAGGCATGAATGAAGAAGAGCTTAAGAGGAACCCAGTAAGAAAACGCTCTTGGAATTTCTGTTCTTACACAGAAATGTTTTTATGTATGTAAATCTACTAACAGGAAGCTGTTGATACTGTAGGTTCTCACAGAGTATGTTGTGCAAGACTTAAATGTGAACCCCAAACTTCCATTTGAGGATAACTCTTTTGACGTAATCACTAATGTGGTACAAATACATTTCCTTATATCTTAATTTGTTGGTTGAATCTTGAAATCGTTTCAAGTTTTGCAACTTGCTTGCCATTGTGTCATATATGTAAGATGTATATTTCTTCTGCATTTTGTGTTGGTTTTGGACCGTTTTGGCAAAAAATTGTGTCCAAGTTCTTGCTTGGTATATATGCCAGCCATTTAAAGACTTCAAAATCTTGACATAACAGAAGCTTAAAGAGTTGAAAAATGGCTTGCAGGTTAGTGTTGATTACCTGACAAAGCCTCTTGATGTGTTCAAGGAGATGCGCAGAATACTTAAGCCAGGTGGACTTGCAATAATGAGGTGATAATCTTTTCAACCGAGTTATTTTCGATTTTAAGTCTTGATGCCTATTTTATACAAACTGATATAGCTACATCAGTGGCTGATTTCATGGCTTAAACCTGTGACCTTGAAGTCACACAGAGACAACTCAATCGTTGCTCCAAGGCTCCCATTCCACTATCAAGTGTCAATGCATAGAAATTATTTTCCACCTAGTATTCAGGATTGATATTCTAGCTTAAGAACTCAGGTTTAGAAAAATGCTAAAGTGCTGCTATAATGGTCATGTTTCAATGGTATACAAGCCATGTTACCCTTCAGCTGCGAAGTTTCATTTCAACATCTATCGTAGCATGGAACATATCTTTCTTTGCTTCCTGTAGCATACAGAGTCAAATTAGTCATCTTTTCTGAAATATCACGTCTATGTTTAATGATTTGTTTACTTATCTTTTCTTGGTCATGGATCTCTTATGTCCGATTAGCTTTTCGAACCGATGCTTCTGGACAAAGGCCATTTCAATATGGACATCAACTGGGGATGCTGATCATGTTATGATTGTTGGGGCATACTTCCATTATGCTGGAGGCTTTGAACCTCCTCAGGTAATTCAGTCATTGATATTAATATTCTATCTACATGGTTTGGTTACAACTTTCTCATTAAGTTGACACATTTTGGCTGCAATGTTTTTATATCTTAGGCTGTGGATATATCTCCAAATCCAGGACGCTCTGATCCTATGTACATTGTGTACTCGAGGAAGCTCCCTACAGCTTGAGATTCGAGAGTGACATAAGTTGCGAATTCACGACGTTGTATCTACTTAACAGCATTGAATCTGATGGGAGAATCTGTACCTAGTGCATGTTTTTTCTATGGCAATGTTCTTGCTATTTTTACATAGCAATGCTTCTTGTGCACTAGGATCTTCATGGTAATGTTACTCAAAATCTGCAGAATAAAATATAACTATTATTTTTTCCTCCTCTGGTGTGGTGGGATCTCAGTAAATGCATACTTTACAATCTCAACTCTCAAAATGCGCAATTCGATATGTTTGAAGTTGTCAAAGGATGAAACATAAATTCAGCAAAAGAATTCTTTTGCATCATTTGACAACTTCCGGATGTCGAATTACACTTTGAAAAAATGGTTAATTGCATTTTTCTTGTAAAAAAAAAAAAAAAAAGAGTAATGTATTGAAGTTTATGCAGCATAGATTTTGAAGCTGTTTAGTGCTTATTGCCCCCAGCATTGGACACAAGCTTGAACTCTAAGCTCCTTATTTCTTGTACTCTACACTAATGCATAAAAAATATTGCTAGTTGTGTTAATATCTTTCTTTTATTTCAACATGGTAGATCTTGAAAATTCAAAATCAAAAGGTAATTTGTTTCTTCACAAGTCAGTAGTGTCGGTTTTCTTTTTATTGTTTTTTGCCTGGCCATGCATTAAAAGTTAAATACACCTAAAGTGGGTTCCCTCACTTCCCCACACGGATGCACGTTAGCATTGATTCCAGCATCAAAGTGTCTAATTTTCAAAAGTTTATCCAAGAAACCATTCATATTTCGAGAATTATATACGCTTAAATCCTAAATTCTCCAAAAATAAAAATTCTTCAATTAAAAAAGAAAAAATGACTAATTAAAAATTAATATTCTTTTATTATCATTTTCTATCCAGTTGTTTCAATACATGTGATCAAAACTTTGGAAGACATCACAAAAGTTTAGTTACTGGTTAGAGAGTTCAAAGTCTTATAAAACCTTCCATCAGAATCAAATTGATTAGCGACCACTTCGTACAATCATTGTAACTGTCCACAATGAATAACAAACAATTTTGAACTCATACATATAGTTGATAACTATAGTGTAGAAAAGTCAGTAACTTCTACAAAAAAAATTATAATTCCAAATAGCAAAGTCAAAACCAAAATTCCAAAAGAATATACACACTAATGATAAGTGTTCTTACAAGAACAAAAAACTAGGTTGATTTGATCATCACTCGATAAAAGAAGAAAAAAAAAGAAACTTGGGTTGGTCGAGCGGTCAGCTCACTCGTCCGCTTAAATAAGTGTGGAGGTCGAATCTCATCTTGGGCATGCAACAACCCATTAACCATCGACAGATCTTTAAATAGAGTTCAGATCAGCTATGAATTAGTTCTTGACCTAAAAAAACGATAAAAGAAAAAAAATTAAGATTTATTAAACCCAACCCCTTTTGTAACATTGGAAAAGGTGTTGTGTTTGAGCATTGTTGAAGGCAGTGCATGCAATGAGATAGACGAAAATGAGAAGAAGCAGAGCAAGAATGAGAATGAAGTTGGCTCTTCTCCACTCTCTTCTGAGGTTTCCTAATAAGCCAGCCTTGCATGCATTGCAATTGTAGCAGAGTTGACTCTGGTCATTGCTCCACATGTTGCAATCTGTGTCTGCCATTGGATTTGCATTGTTTACCCACAATGTTGGGCTCACGTAGTTGTAGCCACATGAACTTGGAGGTTTGCAACACCCTGACTGCAATTCATTAAACAAGATTGTAACAAATAACATAAAAAATAATTAGGTTCTGTTAGTAAGTCTTTTAGGATATAAACATAGAAATATCAAAACAGAGCTATGATAAAATAATAATAATAATAATAATAATAATAATAATGTATCTGTATATCCATTATACTGTTTTATTTTTAAATATTTTTTCTTTATTCATCTTTTCTTTTACTAATATTTGTTAAGATCTGACTTCAGTTTTAAACACACATTATCTATTTCTATTATGGATTTTAACAAAATCATTATTGATTTGGATATTCTATTAATTTTTGGATTTTTTATTGAGGTTTTAGATGATTTTCTTATGTATAAATTTAGATATTCATTTGCATGTTAATTAATGTGAGTTAAAAATAAAAAGAGTATATATTAAAATATGTCTCTAAAAAATTTTACGTCACACATTTTTGTCTTTAATTTTTTTTTATTATGTTGAGGCACCTGAATTTTGTAAAATTAAGATATATAGGTCATCTTGTTATATTTTTGAAGACTTATTTGTCTAAATAAAAACAACGAATCTAACTAAAATAAAAACTTATATATCATATTTTTATAAAATTCAAAGACTTGTATATAATAATTTTTTTTTAAATGAAAATGTCCAATACAAAAATTTTAAAGATCTATTTGTTTATATACTCAAAATAAAATTTTAAAAGATATTAATGATATTGACCGATAAATAATTAATTTTTAAATTTAAAAAAATTAATTTCTCAACAAAAGACAGGAGCATGGCAAACATATGAAACATGAGATTGAGAGGAAAATGAACCCCACAAAACAATGTTACTACAGTCTACATATTATAGTTATTAAAATCAGATTAGATTGGTCTGTTCGATTAAAAAACCAATAAATTAAATTTTAAATTGGTCCAATTTAACATTCTCACTATTTAAAGAAAGAAAATCAGTCAGAATTGATGCGAATTGGCCCAAATCAGTTAAAACCAATGCAAACTAGTCAAAACCACAAATCAACAATTAACCAAAAATAAAAAAAAAAAGTGTAATCTTATGTTTGAATTTGGATCCTCGCTCTTGCATGTGCAGCAATTTAGTTCATTACCTTTGTTCTTTTTTTAAATATATAATATATATAAATTAAATTATATTCTTAAAATTTATATTTATTAATTATAATTTAAATAGTTCAACCAATGACTCGCTCATTAAAATCGTAAATCAATAACTGACCGATTCGATCACTAGTCGGTCTAAA
This sequence comes from Arachis hypogaea, assembly GCF_003086295.3. NCBI lineage: Eukaryota > Viridiplantae > Streptophyta > Magnoliopsida > Fabales > Fabaceae > Arachis > Arachis hypogaea. Next base: position 94,448,676 of record NC_092040.1, read on the forward strand.
ATCTAAATACTATGCTATAGAGGCCACAAACCGGCAACTATGACAAAGACTTTTAGCATCACGTGAAGCAAAGACAAATAATACTATCACACTAACTATATATTCAATTCTTAGCTGAATAATTAATTAATAATGCTGGTCTAAATTTTCATGATTTCCTCACTATGGTGACTCAGTTAGCAGCATTTTTCAGCTGGCATAGACCTTTATAGGGACACAATACAATCATATTTCTAGTACTATATTTTGGAGATGTCCCACTCAGCACTAGGATATAGCTGATGTCAATGAAGGATCTATAGTACTACTCCTCCATTAATGATGCATTTTAAAGTCATTCTTTTTTCCAAATAAAATGCAGGTGCAAGTGGTTCGCTCCCAGGTGTGTATAAGATTGGGTTTTTATTATTAACCCCAAATTTAACCTAATATATATCTTTTCTTTTTTTTAGTCATAGGCAAAGTCTTACAGCATCAAATTAAACCTTAAACAACGTATTAAACGCATGTCATATATGGTGGATCAGGTTAATTAAGGATATCCTGTTTCAGTGTCAGTGCAAATCTGACTGAGAAATCTTGTTCTTATTATATTCATATATGAAAGTCTGTGTTTTACTGTTTAATAGTTCTGAATATCAGATCAGAACGTAGAAGAACATGTAAATGGTGACATGTCACATGTAAGTCTAAGAATATTGTCTAAAGTCAATGTAATATTTTTATGACAATAATGGATCTACATAGTTTGGTTAGAAGGAAGTAAAAGGAATCCATAGACGGAAGAAATTTGGAGTGCAAGTACAACAGAATAATGCATGATTTAGTTTACTTTAGTAAAATAAAAGTAGAAAAACCATTAAAGTAACGAAGCCACCAACAGATTTAATTTGATATATATATATATATACACACACGGTTACAGACTTACAGTGGTTGATATTCAGTAGACATAAACCCTGAGAATAACAATGGTACTCTAGGTTGCCAAAAAAATGATTGAAAATGATACAAAATGTATTGATAAAACTATGTTTAAGGAAGTGTTTTAACATGAAAATACAGAAATACAAATAATAATAGAATTTAATTTTGATGTATTAAATAGTATAAAGAATTTTATATGTACATCTAAGTATGTATTAGTATATAAATAAAATTAGTTATTTTTTATCATCAATGCGTAAATGATCGTTTAAAAAAATGGTAATAGAAGGATGGTATAAAATAGTTTACATCATTAGTATAATAAAATTAAACTTACAATAATAAAAACAGATAAACTTTTTAGGATAAAATATGTTTTTTGTCCTTAACATTTTCAAAATTTTTTAAAATTATTCCTATTATTTAATTTGATCCCTCTTGTTAATTTTTTAAACCATCAATAATTAGTCAATTATTTTTTTTTCAATTTTACTCTTAACTAAAATCCTAATTTTAACCCCAATTTACTTGTAAATTCTAATTTAACCCCAAACTTTCAATTTCACCCTCCATCATCTCATCCTTCTCTCACCATCTAATTTTTCCCCTTTTTTTTATCTCTACTTGTCACTAAATTTTGAATAAACATTGAATTGAGCGAATTTTATCACAACACTATACATTGCATTCAATTACATCTGATTGTTTTAGAAAATCATTCAAATAATTAATAAAAAAAGTAGTTATTTTTGTTTAAATAATGTTACATAATTGAATATACGTATAAAACTATTTTACACTGATAGTGTAACTAACACTAGATCCAAATAAATTTGTGTGTTGGAAAAAAAATTACCAAAATGAGGAGATGATATAGGGTAGCAAAGAAGGACTAACTTGTAAAGGAGAGATATGAGATTTGAAAAACTGGTCAGCAGTGATGAAATCCTGTGTGAGCTTAATGCATACATCAGAACCAGCCAAACAAGCCCTTATCTTCTCCCAACTTCCATAGCCAGTGACATGGTTCCTTAGCCAAGAAGAAAACCCATCAATCCTTGACTCCTTGTAGCCTCTTCCAGGAACAACATAACTTCCATCAGGCCTAGTAACAACAAATGCAAACACAAGTACGAACAGCAGAATTCCTATGAGAATTGCCATGCAACAAAGGTAAAATCCCAAAATCCCTTGTTTGTTCCAATAAGCACCAACAAAGCCAACTAGAGAAACAAGGAGGATGAGGATTCCGAGGACGGAAACCGGCCACCGGAAACTGTGGATGCACTCATTGTCTGTCTTGGATGCTAGCCATATCCCTGATGCTATGATGGGAATTGAGGCCAAGAGGGCTATGAAGTTTAGCACTGAAGTGATGTTGTTCCTTACTCCCATGTTTTAATTTTTCTCTTGTGCTTTTTTGGCTTTCACTTTTTCCTATGTTTTTCCAAAACAAAGGTTGTTATAAATAATGTCGTTTTTGGAACAATGGAACTACTTACCTGTAACAGCTTTCTAGCAACAACTATGGTGTTGCAAGTTGCAACCCTCTTTATGGTTTTGTGTTAAAGTTGGAATATTCAGTATACAATACTTTAACTTGACAGGGTTATATATTTGTGAAAAAAAATATTATGTGTATATTAAAATTAATTATTAAAATTAATTATTAAAATTGTTATTATATATTTATGTATAAATATATATTTAATTTAATTTTTTTAATGTGTATTTTATATTTTAATATACATTGTTAAGGAAAAAGTTCTTACGGGTTCATGAATATATCAATGAAAATATTGTGGAAAGGACGAGTTTCTTGGGATAGTTCTTCTTTATATATTAGGCTGAAAAAAAAAAGATATAACGAAATGTATCTAAGGAAAAAATAAAGAAAAAAAGGTAGATAAAAAAGTGATGTTAAAACGGAATTGGAGAAAGATGCAAAAGATGTATGTTTTTTTGTTTCTATTTTATTTGGATGATTAAGATTATAGTTTTTAAAATTTATGATACACACTATTATTTTTTTTTCCAGTGCATCTAAGATTTTAATAAACTATTTCCTTCCTATTATGCTACCAGTACTGTTTTTTTATTTTTATTTTTATTTTACATGCTGCCCAGTGTTCAGTACTATCATATTAACATAATATTGAAAGATTACATTTTTAGTCATGTTACACGAATGACAATTTAGAATAATATTTTTGTAATCAGGTCTTACTGAAGCTTTTAAAAGGTTATTGGTTTTTTTAACAAAATGAACACATAAATTTTATAAATATAGAAATCTTTTATAATAAATATAAAAATCTTTAGAAAAAAAAACCATAAATTCCGTATAAATAATAGAACACTTAAATGTGTAACAAGATTAAAAAAAAATAACAATCCACTTCTAAAAGTTCATTTTATTGGAATGTAATTTTTTGTGCAAAGACTAAACCGAACATACACATACACGATATATACAACTATACAAGTATTTGTACATGTATAATTTTATATACTTTTACTATAGAAAAAGTGTGAGGAGTCAATACTTTTATTGTACAATGCATATAATGGGGTTTATTTAAAATTAAAATTAAATTATGAGTAATTAATTAATTTTGATTTCTTTTTAATTTGAAATTTAAAACAAATTAGGATTACCGTCAGTTATAGAATCAAAACAACCACCTCCCTCTCTCAAGACGGCAATACCTCCATGCTCTCGATTTCTCCGAGAATCTCGCCACTTCAGCCCCGCCACGATCACCGACTGTCGTTTGCGTCTATTTCCACCGCCCTCTTGTCCGCACAGTCTACCGCGCAGCACTGCGTTCCGTTCGTTTGCAGGATATTTGCGCCGACGCAGCAACCTGCACCTCCAGTAAGGACAGTGCGCAGCCGATGTGCCTTCTTCCTGATGTCGACGTCGCAAGACGAACGTGTTTCATCGAGCCGAAGTTCTTTAATCGAGTGCGATATGGTTGAACTGCTTAGTTGTGTTCCATCTGTCGTTGTAGAGAATTTATCAAATCAACATGAAAACGTATCCGGCGATGTCGTCGTCGACGGTGAGAAGTTGAACAAGGTGATCAACTTACGATCAAAAACATTGATAATGGATGGTTATTTTTAAAATAATTTAGATTTTAAATTGCAATGTAAATGGGGTGTTTATTTTTATGATTAATGCAGTATCCAGATGTGATCGATGAATTGTGATTCAATTAAATTTGTGGTTGTTTTATATTTAATGGTATGATTATATGTATGGAGAATTTGCATAAATTAATTAATCATTTCATGTTTGTAGGACTGTTTTTAAATGGTGTGGTATCCTTATATGCAGGAAGCATATTTTATGCTTATATGTGTATATAATTCTATGCTTCCTGCATATTATATGGCATGCTTATATGCTAACCATCCTATTATATTCTTATTTGTCATGGAGATAGGCTTATATGCTCATATATATGAATGATGAAATTGCATAAATTAATTAGTTAGTATACTTATATGAATGCATTATAATGTATGGTATGCGTATATTCTTCCTACATGATGGTCATTGAATGAATTAAAAAAGTAACTATAAGGTAATACAGTCACTGAAATCAAGGTCTGAATTAATGTGTATGGTAATTGTATTTACTACATGCTAATCATGGAATGCTTATATGAGTATTTTATAATGGCATAGTATCCTTATATGCTTCCTGCATATTTTGTATTTATATGCTCATATGCTTTCTGCATATTATGTGGTATGCCTACATGCTTTCTGCATATGATTTTCTTATTTTTCATGTTGACGGGTTTATATGCTTATGTGTGTTGAATTTGCATAAATTCCTAATGATATGCTTATATGAGTGGTTTATAATGAATGGTGTGCTTATGTTCTTCCTGCATGTGTAGATAAGAATTTATGTATATAATTATACATGATGGTCATTGAATGAAAAAAGAAACAACTAAAGGGTGTTGCAGGCGCTTAAATAATAGCTAAAATGGAATAAATAATTCTATTACCCATCATTGTCATTTCCATGCAGTTGTTAAGCTAAAATGGGTAGGATGATTAACATGATTTCTAGCTGTTGTTGCGTTTTTGGTGCTTGTTTTTGAGGTTTTATTTAGATGATATTTAATAAGGATTTTTTTCTTTCGGTTACTGTGTTTCTTTCGGAATTGTAGGCCATGCAACTGTCGGATGTTACTGAGGTTGGAAGTGAAGAGATGGAGCTTGGTGACGAGGTTTCGTGTAGTCATAATTCGCATATTTCATTTGATCATTAATGATAATTATTTTTTTGTAATTAATCTAAAATGTAGTTACCGGATCATGGTTATCTTCAAGAAGACGAGATACCAAGAGTTGGAATGCGCTTTGCGCAGTTACAAATGGCTCATGACTTTTATGTTACCTACGCAAAGAAAGTAGGATTTGCAACTAAGATAAGGACGACAATATATGACAACATCACAAAGATACCCGTTAACCAAGCTATCCACTATAATCGCGACGGGTTCCGTGAGTCTCGTGTCAAAGCACCAACGCGAAAGAACACGATTTCAACTGCTGGGTGCAAGGCAAGGATATATGTGAAGTTTGATAAGGACATGCAAGAGTGGGTTTTGTTCAAGGTTAAGTTGAGGCACTCGCACCCATGTTCAGCGAGAAAGGCAACTTCTTTTACGCGGTAAAATTGGACGAGGAGTGTAAATTTAGGAGTGCAGTATGGGTGGATGCAAGGTGTAGGGCGTCGTATGAATACTATGGAGACGTCGTGTCAGTTGATAGAACCTATAGTACAAACAGGTATGAAGTAGTTAAGTTGGTGTTTTGTCCTTTATTTTTTTTAAGCCTATTCGATTTTGATTGGGATTTCTTATGTCTGGTTGTTTTTTCTGGTAAGCATGGATTACCACTTCTAGATTGGCTTCTGCGGATAGGCAACTTTCTCCTCGTACCAGGCCTGCATTCCTCTGATGTATATTCATAGATATCGTCATTTGCATGATAAATACTCAATCTAGTTGTCATAGATATCGTCATTTGCATGAGAAAATTAACATCCATGATAATAACACAAGTAATTTTAATTAACCGAGTTCACCTTCTGTATATCGATATCTATGCTGAGATTTGGCCCTGCTCCTGGTAGATGGCGCCTGTTCAGAGTCCTTGCGCGGCCGTTTTATTCCACCGTCGACCTTGCCACACTGTTGGAATTACTTAAGAATTTACAATTACATGCACATCACAGCACGTTGCACACCAAACAAGGTGGAATGTACCAACATAACAAGAACCAGTCACGCACATACTAAGAGGATGCATCAAAATACTAACACAATTAAATAATAAATTAGCTATACAGTTTAGATCATAACCCGATTTGAGCATCTTAAATGCATTTGTTTACTTAACAAACACAAACCAAATAAAAACTGAAAGAGAAATAAAACACATGAAATGTATTTAAAGAAGTCTTCAACATAATAACTCCAACCTAGCATTCACGGTCATTGAAATCAATTCCTCCAATTTTCCTGTTTAAACATCATCTATCAAAACCAACTATCCGATTACATATTGAAGTAACCATCCAATTAAATAAGCCCAAGATCTATGATAAAGACCAACCATCCAATCACAAACTGAAGTAACGATCTAATTAAATAAGCGCACGATCTATCATAAAGACTAACCATCCAATACCATACTAAAGCGACCATCCAAATGGCTTACGAAAATTTTTAATGTACTAAGGGGAGCAGCACAGCCGTCAATTACAACCACACCAATCATCAATGTAAACTATTTTCACAAAATGCATCAACTTGGCAGGCCCAGAAAGCAATTTTTTCATCCAAAAAAAGCCATCCGAATAAATAAACCATAAATTAGTTATCTAGTTCAGATCATAACCCGATTTGAGCATCTTAAATGCATTTGTTTACTTAACAAACACAAACCAAATAAAAACTGAAAGAAAAATAAAACACATCAAATGTATTCAAAGAAGCCTTCAACAGAATAACATGAACCTAGCATTCACAGTCATTGAAATCAATTCTCCTAATTTTTCTGTATAAACATCATCTATCAAAACCAACCATCCGATTACATACTGAAGTAACCATCCAATTAAATAAGCGCAAGATCTATGATAAGGACCAACCATCCAATCACATAAGTAACGATCCAATTAAATAAGCACATGATCTATCATAATGAAAGCAAATCACCTTATCCGCATCCTTATATCTTTGCTGAGATGTAATCTTGCCCTGGGTAGATGGTGCTTTGTCAGAGTCCTTGCGGGACCTTTTACACCTTGCTTTTTCGTTTACTGCTTTACCACTAGATACTTTCTTCTGTTTTTTCCCCTTCCTTGCATTGTCGATGATACAACACTATATGTTCTATATAGGGCAACAAACTTAGCAAAAAATCAACGTGAACCTCCGATGGCATTTGTATTCAGTTTGATTATAAAAATGAAATTATTAGAGATTGGACCTGTGAGATAACATGCTCGAACTTCTTATCAAGTTCATTAGTGGTCCATTCATCAATCCAAGACTCGAGAGCATTGACATGCATGTAACTGACCATGCTTTAAGCTTTGAAAGTACAGAACCTATACACAAGTGTTTTAAATATTAGGATTTACACCTTAAGACGTACATGTTTTTGAAAATTAGGAAATTTATTTGCGATACCAGCAACACGAACATGCACCCGTCGCATGTTTCCCGGTTCTCATCTTGGAATTTTCTTATTGCATCTCGCAACCACTTTAATATTTGATACGACCAGTGGAATCTTCTTGGGTTCGAGACATCCAAAATCGAAGGGAGGTGCCACGGAAAAATAGTCTGCTGGCTTGTGGGGGTAAGAAACGTTTTCAAAATCACCAGGATAGAGTATTGTCTAAAGGTCATCCTCTGTTGCTCGATCTCCATTGGATAGGCAAAGACAAAGTCCCGCAGTTGTGTTGTAGTTCTCTTCTGGAACTCTCTCTTAATTGCCAAATGCGATGCTTTTTTTTTTCTACAGTTCCGGGATTGGGTCCTCTACGTTAACGAAACATTGTACAACAATCAGTCAGTGTCAACAAAGAAAAAACAAAAACCACGCACATGAATGATTACATCTTACATAACTTTGACTAACATCGAGAAGGTATGCCGAATACACTGTCGATCAGTTCGGCGGTAATGCGAATGTCCCCTGCGTCGACCCTGAGAATGTTTGAGTCCACGCCCTAGCTAGTTGGAGCATGATGCTCTACTTCACATGCCATAGTGGTACCCACCACAGAAAATCAACAAATGGCCTCAATCTCAGCCAACTTAGCGTGCTCATTATGCAGTTCTGTTGAGTTAAGAAATTAACTAACATATATGATGATGACAAACATTAGATTATTGGGCTAATTACCCAATTAGTTTTAATTGCTTTTTGTAAAGTGTTGCAGGCCAAAAATTCATATTGCAGCAGCCCAGAAAAATAGACAAAGAAATTCAAAAATTGCGCTGAAAGGTAAATGAATTCAATCCAAGCCCAAGTCATCCCTCACAAGATGAATTCTCCAATGAGTAAAGCAAAAAAAGATTTAGACGGGCCAAGCAAATCAAACCCGATCCAAGCCCGTATCCATCACTCCAAGCTTATCCATCTCATTTGCTTTTACCAAAAGCAACGTTCACTTTTCCTGTTTTGGTCAGAACTAAAAGAAAGTGAGAGAAAGATTCCTCCATAAGCTGTTCACAGAAGAAGAAAGAAAGAGAAGGTGAGACAAGAAAGGTTGAGGTCAAATCAGTATAATCAAACCAAATCAAGCTTAGGCAAAGGTTAAAGATAACCCATTTCCTATTGCATGTATATTGCTTTCTTTTCTTCTTCACAAATCTCTGCCTGTCCAAAAATGGGATACAAGAAAAAGTTAATTTCTACTCTAATCTGCTGTGTATCTACGATCACAAGTGAGTCTTAGGGACCAAGTAACTTCTCAATCGCCAAGATTTGGGTTTACTATTAAGGAAATTTGTTTTCTGCTTTCCTATGGTTTCGGTCAACTAGAGAAGGTTAGAACCAAAGTTTCTATTCTGACGATAAATGAAAAAAAGTGAGTTGGTGGGTTGGTGAAGCACACTGCTCAAGGATTGACCTAGGGAGAGCAACACAGCAACATGCAAGAAGATAAAAGAAGTTTTGGTGTTCATTCAGAAGCCAAGGAGAGATAACCCAGTGTATTAGGGTTATGTTCTGTGAAGAAGTTCTCTGAAGAAGTTCTTCTACTTGGACAGTGCTCTCTTTCAAAGAAGCGTTCCGCCAAAATGAAGAACTGAATAAGAGATATGCAAATCTGGTTTATCACATAGCAAAAAGGTTGTTGAAGAGTCAATCTCCTTCATGTTTTTACAGATTGTATTTTACTTTTCAATGTTTATCTTTCTGTAATTTCTTGAGTGAAAAGGCATATTGAGAGAGCTCAAGTAAAAGCCAATGAGTGAAAAGAAGCTGAGTGATACACTTGAGAGAAAAGTCTAGAGTTATTTTAGATTTCTTTAGGTAAGTTTGCGTCTTGTATCTTGTACCTGTGAGGTACCCCTTTCTTAGATGGGTTAGCACTAAGAGGAAGAGTTAGGTATTAGCATAGCCAATGTCAAGTTAGGTTAGAACTTGAATGTGAGAGGATTGTGTTTATCTTGTGAAATTGGTGTATGTAATACTTTAACTATAGTGAAAATTTCACCACAACACGTAGGTTGCATAGCACAAGGCAACTAAACCAGGATACATGATGGTGTTAGCTTTCCTCTTCTCTGTTCTGTTCTATTTTCTGATATTCATGAGACAAAAATAAATTGTCTCATAAATTTTCACTGCTGAGTTCAAACAGAATCAGAATTGAAAGTTAGCTTCAAAGGGTTAAGTTCAGTAACTTAAAAGATAGGCATAGATTCAACCCCCTTTCTCTAAGCCTATTACAACCTTCAAGTTCTAAGTGGGTAAACAAGTTATTAATGTAGCAAGGTGAGCATCGCGTCTCAACTAATTTTGTTGAGCAAAAATTAGGATAAGAATGACGTCACAAAATATAACCAAGCATGTTCTTTTAAGGGGTAAGTATTGTTTTGGTCCCTAACGTTGAGGGTCAGAATCGAAACTGTCCCCGACGTAATTTTTTATTTAGAATCATCGTTAACATTTTTTTCATATTAAAATCGTCCTTTCAAATTTTTCTGGACAAAAATACCCTTCATCACTACTGGCACCTTTACCTCCACCATCGGCACTGGCGCCGGCACCGGCACCAACACCAACACTAACACCAGCACTAACACCGGCACCAACACCTCCACCTCCACCTCCAAAAATAACAGCATCAACAAAGAAGCAGAAAATCAACAAATCAACACAAATTTAACACAAGCAGAAATAGAAAGTAACAAATCAACAAATCAACACAAATTCAACAAATCCAATAACTAAATCAACACAAGAAGAAGCACAAATTCAACAATGGAGAAGTAGAAGCAAAAACTCAAGCACAAAGAAAAAAATTCAACAAGAAAGAGAAACAGAAGTAGAAAATTCAAGCACAAAGCCAAATCAACAGAGAAGCACAAAGCCAAATCAGAAATTCAAAGCACAAAGAAGCAGATGCAGAAGGCGAAGTAGGACCATCGGCAGCTTGTGGGCGACGGAGCGATGGCGGCTGGGTAGATCGGCGGTGGCAGGAGCATGCATGACCGGCGGTGACACACTCCACGGTTGGGTAGATCGGCAGCTCGGACTCCCCTTCCCGATGAAGCACTCCACGGTGGCGGCAGAAGCATGCATGAAGAGAAGGCAGAGACGTCTTCCTCAGGTCGTGGTTCTGGCAGTGGCTTATGGGCGGACCGGCGACGATGAAGGTGTCGGATGGTGGCGGCGGCTATGGCGATGGACTCCTCCCCTCCCTCCTGCGTTTCCTTTTCCCCCACCCCCACCCCAACATGTTTCCTTTGCCCCCTCCCCCAAAACGCGCTTTTTTTATTTTTGTTAAAATTTTATTTTTTTATTAAAATAGGGGTAGTTTAGGAATTAAATTAAAAATTTTATTAAAAAGGATATTTTAATACAAAAAAAACATTAAGGATGATTCTAAATCAAAAATTACGTCGGGGACGGTTTCGATTCTGGCCCTCAACGTTAGGGACCAAAACAATACTTATCCCTTCTTTTAATCATGTAAACAATGGGATACCTTTTTATCCATCTGATTTTGTGTTCGGCCGGTGTGAAAATGGGTTGTTGGAGCACCATGAAAATTTACTCACGCAGTAACCCCCTGAAATCTAAGTTTCTAACTCTAACAAAAGAAGCAGACAACCTGCAGCTAAATAATATCATTAATAGCATAAACTTACCTTTCAATCGATGTAACTTTAATTATTGGAGCTAGATGGCCTCAGAAGATAATACTGATGTATCGAAGCCGAAAAGAAATTATTCGCATTGAAGATTTTAGCTTATTTCTAATATCTGATATGCTTCGGAAGATTTATTGAGATCAATCCTCCAAATGTCCCTATAGTAACCATCTTTATTTAAGATAAAAAACTTATTCATACAAACATAGCATCAACTATGAAGATCAACTCTCCAACCACATACTGAAGTAACAATCCAAATAAATAAGCGCAAGATCTATCAGAAAGACCAACCATCCAATACCCTACTAAAGCGGCCATCCAAATGGCTTACGAAAATTATTAATAAACCAAGAGGAGTAGCACAGCTGTCAATTACAACCACACCAATCATCAATGAAAACTATTTTCACACAATACATCAACTTGGCAGACCAAGAAAGCAATTTTTTTATCCGGAAAAAGCCATACGAAAAAATGAATCATAAATTAACTATCCAGTTCAGATATAATCCGGTTTGAGCATTTTGAATGAAAATGTTTACTTAACAAACACAAACCAAATAAAAACTGAAAAAAAAAAATAAAACACATCAAATGTATTCAAAGAAGCCTTCAACATAATAACATCAAAATAGCATTCACGGTCATTGAAATCAATTCTCCTGATTTTTCTGTATTAACATCATCTATCAAAAACAACCATCCGATTACATACTAAAGTAACCATCCAATTAAATAAGTCCAAGATCTATGATAAAGACCAACCATCAAATCACATAATAAAGTAGAATGTTTAGAAAGGATAAAATGCAAAAAAGACACAATTAAGGTTACGTTTCTCTTCTAAGCACGAGATTCATTGATGGCCCTAAGATGTTTTCTAATAGCATGGAAAAAAATGAAAGATACAAGAGTTAACTTGAATCTAAAAAGGCTTCAAATGAAAGAATGAATACAAAAAATAGAAAGTAGACATTGTGCTGTAAATTTAGAGAAACCAAAATAAACAGAGTGAAAATGAATACATAATGAACACTAGAGAAAAGGGATTCACCTCCTTGCAATTAAGGACAACTGTTTAAAAGTTTGAATTTGGGATAGTGAGATTTCTCTAGCTTCCTAAGGCACACACAAAAAATAGTGAACATTGTATACTTATCCTACTCCTGTAGTTGGGACCATGAGTGAAAAATAATAAATGAAAACATAATCAAATTTGGTATGAACAAAATAGTAGAACATAATTTTGCACCTGAACTCCCTCAACCGTTTCTTTATATCCAGATAGCAGATATTTCCTTAGTGAAAATCTGGTGGTCCAAGCCTGAGAAAAAAGTTATTTAATTTTAATTACACAACAATAATAAAAGCTTTCAGGTAATGCTTTGGGTAAATAAACAAAAGCAATATAGAAAGAATTTGAAAATGTTGTACATGCAAAATTGAAACTAAGAAAAACTTGCAAGACTAACCATCCAATATCCTGCTAAAGCGACCATCCAAATGGCTTACAAAAGTTATCAATGTACTAAGTGGAGCAGCACAGCCGTCAATTACAACCACACCAATCATTAATGTAAACTATTTTCACACAATGCATCAACTTGGCAGCCCCAGAAAGTAATTTTTTCATCTAGAAAAAGCCAGGCGAATAAATAAATCATAAATTAGCTATCCAATTCAGATCATAATCCGATTTGAGCATCTTGAATGAATTTGTTTACTTAACAAACACAAACCAAATAAAAAATGAAAGAAAAATAAAACACATCAAATATATTCAAAGAAGAATTCAACATAATAACATCAAACTAGCATTCACGATCATTAAAATCAATTCTCTAAATTTTCCTGTATTGACATCATCTATCAAAACCAACCATCCGACTACATACTGAAGTAACTATCCAAGTAAATAAGCTCAAAATATTGATAAATAACAACCATCCAACACCCTACTAAAGTAACTATCCAATAAGTATCAACCAAATATCAACAATGGTCAGCTAGTTTACGTCACATTGCATGCAAAGGTCCGCACACGGGGGGTGGGGGGAATTTAAAATTGTTATGCTATATAAACAAGATTACCAAACTTTTTTAACTATTCTCACGCTAAAGTTAAATCAATTGCAACAATCTCAACCAACATCATATTCCACATGCTCTAGGATACTAAAATTGCACTTAATACTTTCTCACCATGTAGAATCAATCATATCAGCAGCAAAACCTGGCCTGTCTATAGTACAACATGCAACAGCGATGACAAGTCGTGAAATGAACAACTCAACCCACTTACTGTGGATGGTTAGCATAGTTCTAGTTATGATGTTCGTGGTGGCCCCGGTGAATGGTTCACGATTAGGCGGCAAAATTTCCAGGCTCACGACGGGGATGCTAGAGACCACGGCGTCCGAGCGAGGATAATTGGCGCTGCTGCTCGATTCGGCGGTGACAGCTCACTGGGCTGCAGTTCGGGTCAGAGGCGTTGCGCGCGGAGGATGGGCTGCAGTGACGGTGGAATGTGCAATGGCAATAGGACGAAGGATTTGAGGCCAGCGAGGAAGGATGCTCACGAAGAAAGGTTGCCGTCCGGGGTTGCAGGTTTCGGCGCATACGGCTGGGCAGCGTCCGGGGTCTGTGAAGCGAATGGGAGGGGTTTTGGGCCGGGAGGGGGGAGGCTAACCGTAAGAGACAAAAGGGTTTGGGTTAATAGGAAAAAATTGAAAATAGGGATAAATTAGTGGTAGGATAAATTAAAACTGAACAGTAGGCCATTAGAAATTAGGATAAATCAGGATTAATTTATTCTTTTAATTTAAATTAGACCAAATAAACACTTCATTGTAATCATTATATACATCATTATCTCTCTAACGAGACTCTTTAATATATATTATAAATTTTAATTTTGATACACTAAAAATATAAAATATTTTACACTTTTGTTCTTAGTGTTTATATATCAAAATTAAATTCTATTTTGAATAGTTGATTTGATATCAAATTTAATAACTAAACTAATTGCAACGTGAAAGACACTACACTAGTCTTCACTGCAACTGACGATCAACAGGGGTGGAGTTCCACCTCCATGCACGGCGGTCGGCCTTGGGAGACTTCATGATCTCTCTTATCCCCTCCGTGAACATCCTCTGCTCCCTTGTATCACTGTCAAATCCAAAGTCAACCAGTCTGCTATTAATATCCATAGGTCGAATCACGATGAACATAGCATCTTTCCACATGCATTTCGCCATAGGTAGTTCCAATAACGGCACGTACCACATCTGTAACAAATACACCGCTTCTTCTCCCTCTTCTTCTTCCCTCCACGAATCTCTCATATCGCCAATATCATCCTCCGTCATCGATAATATTCCCTCCCTCTTTGCATCGGTCACTTTCACCTTCTTCAGCGTTGCGAACTGTGTCGCCATCTCCCTCGCTAGGCGATATCTCGCGTACGCATCTCTGAAACTCAAGTTCATGCGTTGCTCCCTCTCCTTGAACTGTGTTAGCGCCCCCGACTTCAGACACCAGTCGCCGCCACCGACGAAGTAGCGAAGCTTTTTCGAGCAGCAGAGCAATGTCCAACTCTTTAACCTGCCGCTGAATCTGGCTTTCCACTTGAAGATTTCGTCACTGGATCTTGTAATCCCGGCGTCAGTAATATCGGAATGAATCTCTACCCGGAGGTACGAGATATGGCTGAATAGTCTAAGGCGCCGACACGGAGTATCGTCGGAGGAGAAGGGGACTTCTTGTTTGTTGCTTGTGGTGGGGGCGGCAGTCGGAACATAGCAGTTTTGGAGGAGCTTGGTGGCTAAGTAATTAACGCCGGATTTAACGTGTTTTACGAAATTACCCTTGTTGTTGTGGTTCCTGTCGAGAGAGTGGGAGTTAGAAGAGCGAGGGGCAATGAGAGAGAGCGATACGACATCGGTTTGGGGGATGAGAGAGGCAAGATGCTTGTTGACGGAGAAGCACCTAATAAGGGTCTTGGCATCTTTTACTTTGTTGAAGATAATAAGGATTACATCGTCTGGAAGAAGCTCAAATAGATTATTATTTGATTGGTGGTGTTTTTGTTTCAATTTAGAAAGAAAATCCATGCCTGATGAAATTCAAACGAATGGAATGAAAATTGACAAGGTGTAAATGATTATGAAAGTTTGGGGCGGAATATCATACGGTATATAGGTATATATGTAAGGGTAAAACCGTAGAAACTTGACACCAACAATTGTTTTTTCTTGTTATTATTGTATATACGGAATCTACAGATTATAGAATATCCCTGTTGCGGGATGTAGTTGAACATTTTGTTATGCTTGAGATTGTAACATTTTGTTGCCAACAATTTTCAGTTTCGTCAGCTGTTGTTTTCACATAACAGAACTTTTTGGAGATCATGTGAACAATTTGTGTTGGTAACAATTAACTTAATACCTAATTAGTTAATCAATATTTAACTAACTCTTGTGATATTAATGTACATATCAAATTATCAATTGCATTCTCCAATAAAAGCCATAAAAATTACTAATGCTATATACCCACCATAAAAAGTAACTTTAATTTATTTGGCGTTACCGTTATTGTAATGACACATTACCATATTTAACGTTAAAAAAATGAGAAAAAAAATAAAGAAAAGTATAGATAGACAACGAAAATACTAAATAATGTGAACAATTGATACATCAGATGTTCAATTCATTAGATGTCCAAATGGTTATCATAATATTAAGATTTAGGTAGATAATTTAAAAGTACAGTGTGTTTTTAATTTATTAAGTCAGTTTTAGAGTCTATTATTCACATTATTCACAAAAATTATTGTCTCCCTAACAAAGTCCAAAAAATAAATATACAAAAGAAAACTAAAGAAGTGTTAACCTTTTCCCCAACTAGGGAATTAACAGAGGAAACAAGTCTATTTATTAAAGTCTTCAAACCAAAACATATTAAAATAAAATAATAACGACGAAGATACTAGATACTAGTAATAAGGAAAAACGAAACGTGTGCCAGACTGCTAGGTTACATTTTTCCTTATTGACTTTTTTCCTTGGGGGAAACTACAAAACAACTAACATGAAGTTATAAAATTAAGAAAGATGAAAGTGTAATTAATACTCCTCCTTTAAGCTAGACTATATTATTATTAGTGTGAGCATGACCATTGCCCATATTCTTGATGGCTTCAAATCTTGGACCCTTCTCACCAAACTTGGTCTTGCCATAAAGGTTCAAGTAATCACCATAGCAATAGTGACTTGGATACAAAAGTTTAGGTGCAGGAGCAATAATGGCATCGCCAATTGGATTATAGAAACTTGCCATTGAAAGCCTGCTACCATCTTTATCAGGCATGACCCTGTGCACAACACTCTTGTACAATCCATTGCTTAGAACTTCAATTTGGTCGCCAGTGTTGACAAATATGGCATTGTTCTTGGATGGTGGAATCTCAACCCATTTACCATCTTTGTAGAATTCAAGGCCTCCAACTTTGTCATCTTGGAGCAACAGAATGATGCCACCTGTATCCATTGACACAGCAACAACATATCAAACCATTTTAATAATAATAATAATAATAATAATAATAATAATAATAATAATAATAATGATGATGATGATGATGATAATAATAATAGTAATTTTATAGACCAAACTTAGTAGTTGGTACTCAAATGGTTTGTTATTGAATTTCTTTATAAAATATATACCATTGACATCAATTGCTAAAATGATTAGAACATTAATGCTACTGAAACATTCCATAACTTTCCTATATTATATTCTCGACGGCTATAGTATACCTGCATCCGTGTGCTCCCTCAGGCCTCTAACAAGCTTTGGGTTTGGACATTGAGGATATTTGGCCACTTTTGTACCCATGACTGGTCCAATGCCATTAGGACTAGAGAATGATTTCTTGATGAAAGTTTTCTCCAAGCCAAGGTTCTCACTCATGAGCTCCGATAGTTTCTCTGCTAGAAGAATAAGCTGTGCAATGTACTCATCCATTGTATTGCTGCATTTTGCATATATGTATACACTTAAGATTATGTATTCATACATATGATAATGTCAAATGTAAAAGAGAGTGAAAAATAATATTTGCATGATTTTTTTATTCTTTTTCTATTTTAAATACATTTTTATGATAAAAAAATCATTTTTATATTATTTTATTTTTTATCAATTATTTTTAATATCAAAAATAAAAAATTATAAAAAAGATATATATAAAAATGATTTATATGATATTCTTTTATTCTTATGGTTCAATGTATCTAAATAAAATTTAAAAGATAAGTAAAATAATAAGAATAATAAATAAAAAATACTAGATGAAAAAATAGATGTGAAGAGTTATAAGCCTAACCAAAGTTCATCAGAAATGTTTGGGATTTCCTTAATGTTAGATTTGGGGCGATGCCAAATGAAGAAAGTGGCTTCCCAATCTTTATCAAAAGTTTTCTCTTGTTTCTCCAATGTTTTTACTAACTCAGACTTGTAGAACCCATCTTTCAAGTTTTTTTCATAGTATTCATTAACTAGTTTCTTCACCTTCTCCGTCAAGCTAGCGTCAATGTCATGGTTTTCTATCTGCACACAACAAATAATAATAATATTGAGAAAATTATTAGAAATGGCACAAATCTCTCGTTGTAATAAAATATAATGATTACCATGAAAAATCCCCACTTTTGACAAGCTTCATGCAATAGTGCCATTGTCTCACTCCTTTTGTCACCATTGAGAGTGCTGAAATCTATCACAGGAATAGTCATCTTTTTTGTATTTTAAAATAGTTTTGTTTGGTTTGGTGGTTTTGATGTTTGTTTGATGAGGATGAAGATTGGCTAGCTTGATTGGAGTATTTATATAGTGTTTAGAGAAGGTTTTTAACTTTTTGTAATTAAAGTAAGTCATTGATTAATAACTAAATCTTAATAGGTTTGGAGTCTATATGTAACAAAAGACTTCAATGAGTGAACATTTTGAAAGTGTGTCAGTGCCTTGAGAATGGAAACACAATTGATCTTATATATAAATCATTTTTTATTTTTTCTTCAAGTCCAAGTTCATTTAATTTCACTGCTCACTTAGCAAGTTGAGCTACTCAAATTTTTAACTTTTCTTATTTCTACAGACACGATGTTTTTCTTGGTTTCTAAGTTTTAAATTTGGATCTTCAACTCCTCAAAAGGAGATTTAGAACACATTAAACCCTATTTCTTTTAACTCCAGTGTTGTTATTGTTATTTTGTAAATGAAAATATTTTTTAAAAAAAATTTCACTCTAACGAAAAGTCATGTCATAAATTGCTAGGTTTTATTAGGGAGTTTCTGTCTAATTAGATAAAAGAAGAGAGTAATTGAAGTATATAGATGACAAAAACCAAAACCAGGTGCAGTGTGGCATAGAGAGAAAGTAAGAAAAGTTATATTCAAACAAAATTGTTAGAAAGAGAGTGCCAATCAATGGGCGGTTTTAGTTGGATGTTGTTGTAACCTGTTATGTCATATCAATATATTATGATAAATCATAAATATTATTAATATCTGAATCATGTCTCAACAGTTTTGTGAAAAAAAAAATCAATATGTTATTCATATTAAATTAAAATTATCTAAAGAAATAAATTCAAAATTCAATATAATTCATGTATTTTTAAAATATTAGATCTAATTTAATATAAATTATTATTTTAAACAAATTTTGTATTGAATTAAAATAATAATTAAATTTGATTTGAGACTAATTTATACTTAAACACCCATACATATCATCATAGGAGTTTAGGTTATATATTTTTAAATATATAAGAATATATAAAATAAAACACTTTAAAAAAATATTAAATTTTTAGTTATATTGAAAGTACTCAGATACTCTATAAGTTTTTAACTTTATATTAATTTCTTAAAAAATTACTCTGGTTTTAATTTATTTTTATTTATTTTGTGTTGAATAGTGATATTTATAAAGATTAAAAGAAAATTTTTAAAATATACTCATACAAATAATAAAGTATTTTAATTTAAAGACAAATTAAATATATATTCTAATATATTTATAAGCTAAAAATTAATAATATATAAAGACAGAGACCAAAAGTAAACTAATTTTTTAGACATTAAAATAAAAATACATATATTTATAAAAACATACAATTAATATTATATTATTAGTTTAATATTTAATAGAAAACAATTCTTAAAATTATTATATCAATAAAACAAAAACTTATATTTAGTATGCTTTATTGACCGTTGATTCTATTATTGGTCCAGTAACTGTGTAATTACAACTAGACAATGACACAAAATTAACTGTAGAGTTGCGAGGTTTCATGCCATTAGTTTACAGAACCCGCACATAGTATTTAAAGGTGTAGAAGGTGGGCTCTTATATTTTAATAAGTAGAAAAATGTAACTTATTGTTTATAGAGTATTAATTGGAGATTGATTGCATTTCATAATAAATATTCAATGTAATTAATATTTTGTAACATTTAATTAAGTTTTATATCGTACTAAAATTGAAATTATTCACTGTATTTAAATTGGTATCTTACAAATATATACAGTAGTTTTTTTTAAAGATTTAAGGCATTTAAATTAAAAAAATATCTAATTAAAATACAATTTTTTTTAAGTCAATGATAATAAATTTATAAAGATAAAAAAAGTTTAATGTACACACCAATTTTATGATAAATATGTTTGTTTAATTATTCAAATATTAAATATCTTGTTAAGAAAATTTTACTAACAAAGATAATCTAAAGAAATATAATTTATAAATTAATCAAATAAATGTTTAAATATAATAACATCTAATCTAATTAAACAATAATGTAGAGTACATTAAACTTTTTATTATTAATCCTACTAAATAAATAACTCGATAGATTTGCTCACTTTTGAGGTTACCATTACCAATATTTGTTTTTATCCGACTAATTATTAATGGAATTAAATCAAGTAAACATCATTAAATGTGCTTGACAAGGTATTCATTCAACTTGCATGTGCTTGACATTTGGCTCATTACATTAAATTAGCATTTATGATTTGTAGACTAATATTTTTTTATATTTTTTTAATTTTAAAACAAAATATCTGTAACCAATTTGAGTTTCGAGATGTCCATTACTAAGAATCTAAGATAATTGTACTATACAGGATAATATCCATATTTAGTTTAATCTATAATTAGAATAAGATCATCATCGTTATAAATAAATTTTTGTCTTTTTTTACTGACATACTTATCAATATTTTATAAAATAAAAATATTTAATAACTAAAAATAAATAATTAACAATAATTAAAATTTATTTTATTTAATATTTATTAATTATTATGTATAATTAAATATTAAATAAAATAATTTATTATTATTTTTTAATTTTTTCATTATTACCATTTTATAAATTACAATGCAAATAAAAAGTATATAACTCAATATAAAAAATAAAAAAATAAAAATATTTAATTAAAATTTATTCTTATTGAAGGTGATTTTCATAGATGTTGATTATTGATAGTTTAAAAGACCAAAAATGATGGTGATCGTCATGCCTAAGTAAATATGTGAAAGATAATATTGATTATTATATAAAAAATAGATAATCTCATATAAAAAATTTTTTGCAAGATATATTTGTAAGTGTTATTTTTTATATTTGTTTAAAAAATTGTTGGATTGTGAATTTTTTTTAAATAATACAATCTCTTAATTTTTAGGCCCTTTGTAAAGTTTTGGATACATCTCTTGGGTCTCTGTATGGTGAACAGTAAATGTTGCTAACCTTCACTATACATAGGTTCTATACCACCAGTGGAGCAAACAGGAATAAACATAAATATAATCAAAATGAAAATATAACTAACAACCCAATATGGTAAAATAATTCTTAATCATCTTTGACATTGTCATCAACAATCAAAAGTAATACCACCAATTTATTCGTCAGATAAAAGAAAGGACCTGTTAATGATTTCCACTATACTTGAACCTTGATTACGGAACATCCTATCATTTCTCTCAAATCAAATTATCCAAATTAAAGCAAAGAAACCAATCAACCACCACTTCCTCTCATACTTTTTTTGTGAAGCATTCGTCCAACTCTCAAAGTGTTGCTTCAGTGTACCTGGAACGGACCATTCTCTTCCTAAAGCGAACAGCCAAGCACTCCACACCTGTCAAGTGAACTCACAACTAAGAAAGAGATAAAAAACAGACTCCACAGACTTACAGCACAACACACACATATTATCAAGCTGGTCTATGACACCTAATCTGCACAATCTTTCCTTAGTATTCACTCTCTCAATCAAAACAAACCAATAAAATAATTCAACCATTGGCGGGACAAAACCCCTCCAAATAGCATTTGTGAAACTATAACTTGTTATTTTCTCCGGGAGCATTGCGTCCTGCATCACCTGTATAAAGGAGTTAGTAGAAAAAACACTTCTTTCAAATTTCCAAACCATCATATCCTCTCTCTCCGTTGTTAGCGTAACTGAACGTAGGATGACATAAAGTTGGTTCAAAAGTTCTAACTCCCATTGAAACAACTCCCGTCTCCACTGGAAGCTCCATATCCACTCTAGCCCATTCCAAAACTCACAGTCTCCTATAAGAGATCCTTTAAAGTTTGAAACCGAAAAAAATCTTGAAAACAGTTCTTTCAAGACACCACCAATTAACCAAGCATCCTCCCAAAATCAAATTGTTCTACCGTTTCCTACTTTCATTGACAAGCCACTAATCATCTTTTTTCTGATTTGTAGCTCTCATCAATTTTTTTAATTTTCTATAATAAAAAATTCATATTACTAACATTAAATTTACTAATGTATAAAATAAAATATTAATCAGACAATTAAACGTATCACATATCACTTACGTTATAATTTATTTTTAATTCGTGTGGCCTGGTTTTGGTTTCTTTTTTACTTTTAACTAGTTTAAATATAAAAATATTAAAAATATAATAAAATAATATAATATAGATAAATTTATAAAAAATTAGGGTCAACATTACTGAATTTGTAATAAAAAGTGATATAAATAAATAAAAAAATCAAAATAATCAGATAATATTATTAAATTAATTATTTTTTTATAATATTACTTAATTGAATGTTATAAAATTTTATAAATTAAATTTAATATGAAAAATATTGAAATAAATTATTAATAAAAAATTAAACTGTTTCGATCCCTCTTCACATGCTATATATGTTTATTTATAGTCACAAAAAAAAATATATGTTTATTTATCAACCATCCCACAAAATGAGACTACTTAGTTGTAAGATATAAGTAGGTAATGTCACATGCTATATGTATTTATTCATGAACATATTTTTTTAAATAAGAAAGTTCAACATAATAAGTAGAACAAAAATAACTATAAACAAATAAAAAAATAAAAAAAATTACAAAAAAAATTTATCAATTATTTTTTATGCTTCTCTTATAGTATATTTCTAATTTTATACTTTTAATTGTGTACTCTTAGAAAAATCTCCAACCACTCCAGTTTTATCAAATAAATCAATTTGTTGATCGAGTAATCAATTCACTCGTCCACTTGAATAAGTATTGAAAGTTCGAATTTCGTTTTATGTATGTAATAATATTTTATTTACCAATAACAAACCTTTAAACAAAACTTAAATTTATCACCGATTAATTCTTGACTTGTCAAATTATAAGATACTATTAACAACAACAACAAAATATATAATCAAAAAAATTATAATTATCTCTTCAATTCAACAAAGTAGCCTAGGCTTACCTCTTTATGTGAAAAATCAATTAAAACCCTATTTTCACTTAATAATAAGCACGGTAATAGAAATTTAGGAATATCGATGAATCCAAAATCGTAGTTTAGTGGTCACTTACTATGACTGATTATTAATTGGTGTATGTGTATGTGATTTTACGTAGTTTGAGTCGTGTTTAATTCTTTGATATAAAATAAATTAAGCAAAAGTTTATAAAATGTAGTTAAGAATTATGAGTGTTTGAAAATGATTGAATATAGGAATCCTAATAATAATAGAAAACTAAACCATTATTTTATATTCAAATGTTTTGCATGTTTCTTAAATAATTATGCCCTAGACTAGACTCTAGTTAAATGTTTAAATTTTATTTAAATTCTTCATAATTTGTAAGCTTTGAGTAATGTATAGTAATTTCGGTCCTTTAACCAAGAATCTAAGATAACTTCTAGAAAAATCTTGTCTTTAATTTAATCAAATAGATCATCATTATTATAGGTAAATTTTTGTTTGTTTACATAGACATACTTATCAACTTCTATAAATTACAGTACCTAGTGCAGAGAAAAGTATATAACTAAATTTGAATATGCTTATCCATACTGTGATTTATATAGATAGATGTTGATCACTTTGTATATGTCTAGAAAATAGATAGGTGTGAAAAAAAAACTATTATTATTATAAATAATGTTATTATTTTTTAATAAAAGATTTTTTTTAAAAAAATTTATATAGTGTTTCTGTACAATAAATCTTAAATGATGTATAACTCATTTTGTTCAAAATTAAATTCATTTTCGTTTAAAATGGATGAGGTATACATTGATTTTAAGAGAAATGACGATAGCAAACAGTTGCAAAAGCATTTTGACACTCAAATAAAAAAAATATGAGATGAGTGTAAAATTATTCAGAATAAATAATGTACTTTTTATGTATTTAGAATTTTGTATTTATAAAGTGTTACGTTAACAATCCGTTCTGAAATTTTCACATGCTTAAAGGTATCAATCATAGAATGGCAACTAAATCTGTGACAAACCTTCTCTAAATTGATCTTTATCGTCATGAGTCCTTTGCTATACGTTTTACTCCTCATTGTGTGCACCACTTCCTAAACTATCAAAATATTGTTTGCACTAATCCTACTTGAAACAAAACTTGATTGTATAAATAAGAAGCTACATGTATTTTTTTTAATCTTGAAGCAATAATCTTAGTTACAAATTTATAACTAATATAACAAAGATTTATCAGTCTAAAGTGTCCAAAATTGTTCGAGAAAAGGATATTGGGAACAATAGCGATAAATGTTCTATTAACTCTAGCTATATTGATGGGCTCATAAAAAATCAGCTTCACCCAGTCCACCAGAAATTTTGCTACCACATTTCAAGTTTGCTGATAAAATTTTGTCGGGAGCCCATCACTTCTCGATACTTCTATGGATACAACTCTATCGATCTCAATATAATCTCTGTCCTCCAACTTAGGAAAAATATTAGTAATAGAAAATATACTAGAAATCGAATCCGAACAACAGAGGGATTTAAAAAACTTCAACCTCCCTCCCCCCCCATTTTTTAAGGATGTCAACATCCTCAATCCACTCCCCATCCTCATTCCTCAAGGATGTGATCTTGTTTCTTTTTCTCCTCTCATTTACTTTTTAATAGAAATATTTTAAATATTTATCATCAAAATTTATGTATTAATATTTTGACATTTGTAGTCAATAATCTTTTTTCTGAATAGCTATAACTTCATACTCCTTCCATAAATCCTTTTGAAGCTTGTCTAGAAAATGATTAGAGATAAAAGATTGTTTATTACTAATGTCCTCAAACCTTAAAAAGATACGTTGTTTTTTTTTTCTGAAAATATGGTCATAAATCTCCCTGTTCCAATCTTTAGCTTTAATAATAAAATTTGTAATGTTTTATAGCAAATCATTCTGCTCCACCCAACTTTCTTTGACCATGTTATTATAATCTTCATGAAGAATCCATGGTGTTAGGAATCTGAAGGACTTATTATTCTTCTCTACCTGAATTAACTGGAAGTCCAACAAAATAGAAAGGTACTCAGACTTTAACTTTGATAAATGCTTAATACATATATAAAAAAAAATAATTAGAAAAATTAATATTACAAATACATCAGTCAAGCCTTCTTCGAATATTCCCTCTACTCTATGTAAATAGAGGATCAGAAAAACCTAAATTCTTTAAATCTCACTTGTTTAAGCAATTAACAAATTTAAATATATCAAGAGATAAGTTAAAAGAGTCCCCTGTGTCATTAATGGACAGAGTAGAATTGAAATTCCCTCCAAAAATTCATGATCCATTGATGGTTTCGGCGATAACTTCCAAATTGCACCACAGCTCGCTGTGGTTACTCACTCTGAGACTACCATAAATAGCAGTAAAAAATCATGACCTGTCATTCTCGCATTTGACTTCCATGTGAATAAACTGCTTGTGGATACTTATCGATTTAATATTCCAGTGCTCCTTCTTCCACAAGCACCAATCAAATACCCTCTGAGAAACCTTCAGCTTCGCAAATATATCAAGAGTCAAACCCCATCCTCTTAATGATGGTCTCAGTTCTAGAGCATAATACATGAGTTTTCAACAGAACACCAAAATTAGTTTTGTATTTAACCATAAGATCTTTAATAACACAGTTGAAGCCTTTAGGAGAGGCTCCCTGAAAATCTCATATAATAATGTTCATAATTGAAATTATGCTAAGAGCAAAATTATATATTTATAGAGATAAAAAACTTTTTATTCAGAAGAAGCAGTTATGCTTTCATAGACTGCATAGTCAAACTATCTTGGGACACATCTCCATTAGGGGTAATCTAATTTGAAGCATTGTTGGTGTTTCCATTTTGATTATTTTTTGAAGAATCTTCTTTAAATTCTAGCAGCATTTTTTTAAGATTGTCGTTGTACTACTCTATTAATCTTCCCCCCATATTTTCTTTTTAAGGAGTACTAGGGGACCAGCAATTTTTGTGTTTTGTAACCATCAATTGGCCATCAATAGTATTTTTAATGGTGTAAGATTACATCTAATGATGGGAGATCACTTACCTTTCTTTTGATGGTTAAGTACTGGCCACAAAGCACAAAAGTTGCTGACCCCTTGACTTTCTCCTTTTTGCAATAAGTTTTCTTAAATGAGGGTCTAAAGAGTCGTTAATAGAATGTTATTCCCCTTTTGATGATCTGCATATATTTTTTTCTTTAGTTTTTAAAATTGCTGCCAATATACTTGGTGATTATCACTTCCCTTTGCAATGATTTCTTGTGCTTTCTTGTGCTGGTTCTCATATTTATCCATATCTTGTGTTTCTCTTCTTTTTTCAACTCAGATTGTCCAAAATTTTGCTTCCTATTAACATCAGTTACTATTCCTTTTGGGTTGTTGATTTGCGTCTTATTTTTAGATGGAACCTTTCTGTTCTTGTTCTGGATTTTTAGCCTATCGTAAGGCTTTCTGCTCTTAATATTATCTTCCTCTTTCTATTCTTGTATAGGATTTGATTGCCTTCTTTCTTCATTAGTATCCATACTATCCTGATTTTCCTCATCCTATCTTAAGGCATCAAAATAGGTAGAAAAGCTCTTTTCTTTATTATTACCATTTTGAGTTTTTGAACCTTGTTTGTTTCTTCTTTAAAGTTAAGAAACTACCATCCACGGCCCAAATAGACTTTTATCTATCTTAATAGAGTTTTCTAAAGTGGTAGCAACTCCATTAATGCTTTGATCCTCTATCATATTCTCAACGGCTAACTCCTTTGATTTCTTCCCCAAAATTCCAACTTCATCAAAATCTTTCCATTTTTGTGATGCCAGATTTTTCTTTCCACTTTGAATCTGCTGAGCATCATCACGACCTCCCTCATGGGTGGTTCTAGCCACCCATAATGATCTGAAATAGCATATTTTCCATCGCATCAGCAAGCATCTCGGAACGCACCGTTCTTATATATAGAGAGAGGCGCTTCCACATCTTCTTAAGCCGAAATAAAATGGCTGGGGAGAGAGAAGGTTCCCTTTTTTTTAGTTTTAGGGTACTTCAGAAAACAGATCTAGTGAAGACGGGATGGGTCTATAATTCAGAGAATTAGAGCATGTGGCTACGAACGGGTACCCATCCGCTTTGTTCCCATATCTGCCACAATGAAAACAGATTTGGTATAGGCTTTCATACTCCAATCTAAATTCCTTTTCCAGGGTAGAAAAAGATGAAACTAGCTTCCTTCTAAGATTAATCTCTATGCATATGCGTGCGAATTTTTCCTACTCAAACTGTGATTTCTATTCATTCTTAAATTTTAACCATCAAGTTTATTTTTAACATTCTCCCTTAAACTTGATAATATTCCTACTCCAATTATAATTCTTAACTTTTGAAAAGCATCATATTTCAGGAATTTTATAAAAATGTCAGCAACTTGATCAAGTGATTTTACATACTCAACCTCCACATGCATGTTCTCAACACATTGCAAATGAAATGATACTTTGTTTCTATGTGCTTGCTTCTGTCGTGAAACACTGGATTCTTTGCTAGGGCGATCGCTGACTTATTTTTCATCATGATCTTGGTGGATTCAACTTGCTCAAAATGAAGTTTCTTTAGTAGTATCTTCAGCCAAATTGCATGACATGCATAGGTAGTGGCAACAACATATTCAGCTTCACAAGTTGAAAGAGTGACTATAGGTTGTTTCTTTGAACACCAAGAAATTGCATTATTTTCTAGAAAGAAAACAAATATAGTAGTATTCTTCCTATCGTCAATATCCCCAGCATAATCACTATCACAATAACCCATTAATTTGAATTCATCTGAAACTGAATAAAACACGCCATACTCAAGAGTTCCTCTAAGATAGCAAAGAATTCTCTTGGCTGCCTTCATATGGGTTTCTGTTGGATTCTCCATGTAACGACTAACTAACCCAACTGAAAATAAAATGTCAGCTCTGGTACAGGTCAAATACCTTAAACTCCCCATGAGACTTCTGAATAATGTTTGATCAACTTTTCTTACACCTTCTTCCTCTTTGAAAAGTTTGACTCCACACTCCATAGGTGTATTGGTAGGATTGCAATCTAGCATATTGAGTTTCTTCAATAGCTCTTTTGCATAAGCCTGTTGTGAGATGAAAATTCTATCCTCTATTTGTTTTACTTCAATTCCCAGATAATAAGACATTAATCCCATATCACTCATCTCAAATTCTTGAGCCATTACCTTCTTAAATTCTTCAAACATTATTTGATTGTTTTTTGTGAATATAACGCCATCCACATAGACACAAACAAATAACAAATTTCCTCTTTCCTCTTTCCTCTTTCACATAGAGTGCACATTCATGAATGCACCTAGTGAAACGATTATCTTGAAAATACGTATCGATCATTCCAAGCTCTTGGAGCTTACTTCAGTCCATATAAGGTCTTTTTAAGCCTTAACACCTTATCTTCATAACCCTCAACAACAAAACCCAAAGTTGTTCAATATAAACTTCTTCCAAAAGATTACCGTTCAGAAAAGCAGACTTCACATCCATTTGGTGGATTTTTCAGTTGTTCTGTGCTGCAAGTGACAACAATAGCCTTATCGTCTCCAAGCGAGCAACTAGAGCAAACACCTAATCATAATCTATTCCTTGCTTTTGCTTATATCCTTTTGCAATGAGTCTTGCCTTATACCTTTCTACATCACCTTTAAAGTTCTTCTTAACTCTGTAAACCCATTTGACTCCAATAGCCTGATGACCACTTGGAAGTAATGCAAGTTCCTAAGTGTTGTTATTCTCAATTGCTTGAATTTCTTCCTCCATAGCTTGTATCCATTTCTCATCTTTAACAGTTTCTTTAAAACTTAAAGGCTCATCATTGGAGAGTAAACACAATAAATTTTCTTCCTCTAGTATTTCTATTTGCTTATAGAGATCAGGGAGACTTCGATATCTGTAGGGATGGCAATACCACCCGAACCCGCGGGTACCCATCCCGCCCCTACCCGCTCGGGGCAGGTAATTACCCGCCCTGCACCGGGGCGGGTTCTTGGAAGGGGCGGGGTGGGGTCGGGTTTAGGTAATATCCGCCCCGCTATATATATAATATATATAGTTTTAATATATAATATGTATAATATATGTAAAATAATTAGTAAATGATTAATAATATTGTATCATATTTAAATTTTTACTTTAATTTATGTTATGTATGTGATGATGGTTATATAAATTTTGAAATTTAATTTTATTTATTGAATTTTAATAATTATATGGGCGGGTAGGGGCGGAGCGGGTACCCGTAGGGGCGGGTTAGGGTTCAATATTTTACTACCCATGGGTAGAAGCGGGGCGGGTTCTATGCGGGTTGTTGTACGGTGGGGCGGGGTCAGGTAAAGCAAAAACCCGCCCCTTCCCACCCCGTTGCAACCTCTAGATATCTGTGAGGGCCTTCACTTGAACTAGAGGATGGAGATGATGATGATGCTAGTGGGATTAATGCTGGGGTTGAAGGATCGATTTCGCCTTGCACTTCTTGCATCGGGGCTTCTTTTTCCTCAAAGTAAGGCAGAAAATTGTAAGTGACTTCATTTTGTGTACTCCAGTCTCACTTTGTATTTTCTTCAAACTCAACATCTCTGCTTATTATTACTTTATTATTGATGGGATTGAAGAATTTGTAGCTTTTTGTATTCTCCTCATAACCAATAAATACAAGCTTTTGGCTCCAATAATCAAGCTTCGATCTTTCTTGCTTAGGAATTTGGACATATGCAATAGATCCAAATATCCTTAAATGTGATACATTAGGCTTCAAACCACTCCATGCTTCTTGAGGTGTTATATCTCTCAAATTCTTGGTAGGTGAGCGGTTTGAGAGATAAACTGCACATGCAACTGCTTCTCCCCATAACTCTTTTTGTAATGACTTACTTTTTAACATCGTTCTTGTCATATTTAGAATTGTCCTATTCTTTCTTTCAGCAACCCCATTTTGTTGAGGCGATCTAAGAACAGTTAGAGAATGTCAAATACCATGATTTTCACAAAACATCTTGAATTTATTTGAAGTGAATTCTCCACCTCTATTAGTTCTGAGAGCTTTTATCTCATAGACACCTTCTTTTTCAACGAGGGCTTTAAACTTTTTGAATGCTTCAAATGCTTCGCTCTTTTGTTTCAAGAAATAAACCCATGTTTTTTCTTGAATAATCATCAATGAAAAGCAAAAAATAGGTGCTCTTACCAAGTGACAAAGGCTTGATAGGTCCACAAACATCCGAGTAGATAAGCTGAAGTGGCTTGGTAGCTCTTGATTTGGACTGCTTTAGAAAACTCTTTCTTGAATATCTTTCAAGTAAACAAACTTCACATAACTGATGAGGATGATCAATTGTTGAAATTCCTTTTACCATCTTTTTTGTTCCTAATTCTTTGAGCCCACAAAAATTTAAATGTCCATATCTCATATGTCAAATCCAAGGTGGATCTTCAATACATGACTTCAAACATATAGCCCCACCGCTTTTCATGTTTAACAAGAACATACGATTTCTTGTCATAGAAACCTTAGCAATAAGATTTATTTTTATCTCTAAGCCAAAAATAGCGATCTTCCATGACTATCTTGCAACCATTTTCCATAAGTTGCCCAATACTTAAGATATTATTCTTCATCTTTGGGATGTAATAAACATTAGAAAGAATCTTATGACTTCCATTATTCAGCTCGAATAGAATCGTCCCTTTGCCATTGATCTCTACTTTTGATTCATCACCAAAACGTACGTGTCCTTTTACGTTGGTGTCGAGTGCTACAAATTTACTCCTATCACCTGTCATATGGTTGTTAGCTCCATTGTCAAGATACCACGTACTATCTTCAGAATTTTGATCTTCCTTGAGCGTAAGGAATAATGTTGGTTCTTCAACATTTTCTTTTTCTTTGGATATCTGACACTCCCAAGAATAATGTCCATTCTTTTCACATGAATAGCATTCAATGTGTCTTTTGTCAACTGTTCTTCCTTTTCTACGACCTCAAGAAAAATTTTGATTTCTTTTCTATTGAGAATAACTTTTCTCATCTCTTCCTCTTCCGTAACCACGTCCACAGCCTCGACCTCGTCCTTGTCTTCCACTTTCGTTGCTTTCTCCTCTAGCATTCCACGAAAGTTTTTCCTACAAGACATGCTCCACACGTTCTTGCTTGTCATTAACCATTCTTTCTTCATGAGCCCGTAAGGAACCATTCAACTGATCAATTGACATCGTATCCAAATCTTTGGACTTCTCAATGGCTACCACCACATGGTAAAATTTTGAGTTGAGAGAACGAAAGATTTTCTCAACAAAACGAACATCTTTCTAATTTTTTTCCAAGCCTTTTCATTTGGTGCACTACCATCAAAACTTTGGTGAAATAATCCGAAATAGATTTAGTCTCCTTCATTATTAGAGACTAAAACTCAGCCCTTAGAGTTTGAAGATGAACCTTCTTCACCTTTTCAACTCTTATAACGAAATTTTGAAGAGTATCCCAAACTTTCTTTGCATTGGTTATATCAGCAATCTTCTCAAACATATCATCATCCAAGCATTGATGAATGATAGTAAGTGCACATTGATCGTCTTTCTTTCTTTTATTTTCTAATTCTTCCTTCTGAGCTTCTGTTAGCTTGTCCACATTCTCTGGTTCTACATAACCTTTCTCAACCATCTCCCACACTCCTTGAGCACCGAGAATTGCTTTCATTCGGGCGGCCCAATTGTCATTGTTGAGCTTAGATAAATGTGGGTATTGAAAAGATAAAGCAGTTCCTTTTGACGAAGACATTTTATAAGTGGCTCTGATACCACTTTGTTGGAAAATAAAAGAACAAGGCACACACTTACGAAAAATATAAAATGAAGATGAATATATTGAATGTATTTGTGTGTTGTTGTTATTTACGAAATGATTACATATGTATTTATACTTTTCTTTAACATCTAAACTTAATACATTTTAATAAACAAATAGTTTAAATTAAAAACTAAATATAAACAACTTATTCAAACTGTAGTTTCTATTCAATCTTAAATTTTAATCATCAAATTTATTTTTAACAATAATTTCGCCGGCAGATTGGGGATTC
The DNA here is from genome assembly GCF_003086295.3 of Arachis hypogaea. Classification (NCBI taxonomy): domain Eukaryota; kingdom Viridiplantae; phylum Streptophyta; class Magnoliopsida; order Fabales; family Fabaceae; genus Arachis; species Arachis hypogaea. Next base: position 94,481,068 of record NC_092040.1, read on the forward strand.
TAACCCACACCACAACTTTTTGTACCTCACTTTCTTGTGAAGTGAATAAGGGTTCCACCTTTGGACCAAGATATAGTGATCAGCAATCATGCATGTCCCTTCGAATAAAGCATGAACATAATCCTCTTGGTTAAAAAGCCTAACCAAAAAGAAACCCTCCTCAAGATCCATAACATGCGCAGCCTCCTTCCTAGCTCGTCTTCTACTAATCCATTTCTCCATGGTAGGCAGATTGAACTTCTTTTGAAGAGGTTTGATAATTAGCGCTTATTTCCACGGCCTGCACCATTTATCATATTCTTCAAGAGTACATTAATATTTGATTTTGGATTGAAGGGAGCATTAACATCTTCTTCCTACTCCATAAGGTCTTTGTCTAAAATGTAATCTTCAGCTATCATCTCAACAATTTCATTTGGATTTAGTTTTCCTAGACCATCATCCAATAGCCTATCCTTGTAAGAAAGTTTAGCATCATGCGTGTTTCTTTTTTCTGATCTACGGTCTAAACCTCTTCCTTCATGAGTTCTTTTTTCCTCTCTAGCACATTCATTTTAATTTTCTGTAAACTATTTTTTAGTGTCAGTGGTGGTATTTCCAGGTTCATTTAAAGAAAGTAAAAAGAAAAAACAAAAACATTTTTGTTCTCTATGATACACTAAATTGGTATTCTATATAATATTGATCTAAGCATTAAACATGTAATTAATGGACAAAGTTACCCAAAAATGAAAAATATGTAATTGATTCGTATCCTATGTGTCACGGGTATTAATAATTGAATTAAGTGGGATTTATTATATAAATAATTTTTATAAGTACATATATATGTAAGTTATTTTTATTTTTAAAGTTGTAAAAAGGTGAGTATAGTTAGTTGTTACATAAGCTATTTTTTTATGTTGTTAATATTAATCAATTTTGTTAGTTACCAACAAGAATTTTATCAATTTTTGTCAATTCTTGTTTATGATTATATTTAATAGAAGTGTTTTTGTGAATGTGTTTAATAAAAATGTCTTTTTTATAGTTGTGTCTAATGAAAGTGTCTTTATAAATATATTTTTTAAATATGTCTTTTTATACATATATTTAAAATATAATAATTAATTATTATTGATAATAAATTGACAAATAGTATATTGGTACTCTATATTTTTTTAATATTAAAGATGTGATATGCCCTAATACACTTATTTTAGTTGTATGGTGTACAATACTATATCAGACAAAATTCTCTTCACATAGAAGCACGAAAAAGTAGTACAAAATTAAATTTATTTGGAACTTATGCATAAAAACGACTAGATACAATTAGATTTCGTTAGGAAGAAGACATATGGGCAAAAATTTAGTCAAAGTCTAATTTATTCCAATAACAAAATATATGCTTCATGTATATTTAATTAGTATGCATATTTCCGTGTATATGATCCAATAATGTATATGTAGTGTGACTTCCGATTTAATTTTTGCTAAAATGTTTCGTAGCGTTAAGTATAATGGCATCAACATGACGAAGTCTTAGTTAGTGTATTTATATGGCATGGTCTTAGGGTGTGTGGTTCAAATTTTATTTTGTTATAAAAATTTTATTTTCATGAAAATTAAAGATATTTAAAGAAAAGATAGGAATTAAAATAATAATATTTTAATTTTTTAGAATTAAATTTACTTAAAAATAATTTTTTAAATTTTGAATCAAATATAAAAATATAATATTTTTATCTTAAAATTTTTATAAATTATTTATAATTCCTCGGACTACACACCTAGATTTAAGTATCAAGTTCCCTTCCATTGCCTAGTGATCCATAGAGTTAGTAATGGGATGGCAGGTGGTCAGGTGCTAAAGCTGCACAATACAATGGTGCTTCGGTTTATATTAAAATAACAGAGTTCATCAATTCCTCATGAAAAAAAGGTCGATTAACACCTAAGCCAGTTTCACAAAATAAATATTAAAATAACAAAAAGCCTTACAAAATATTTTTTTTTTAATGAAGAGTGTTAGAAGACTAATAAATTTTGTGATTTGTAATTATTAATTAATTATCATAAATATTTTTAATAGTATAAAATTATTCATTTTTTTATTAATTACATGCTGACTCTAGACTTTTTTCACTATCAATTGTGGGAGTAGATTCTGTTTATATTGAATTGACATGATACAGTTTACAGTTTTAGTGTGACATATTTTTATCGGACACACATATACACCACTAAATTGATACGTAATTTTAATAGGTAAAGATAAGTTCAACTGTTCAAGCATCGACACTATAGAATTTTCTAAAGAAAGGAATTTTTTAGTGTAGCTTGCTCTCCAAAATATCCTTAAATCGAACTTACACTGTTTTAGATTTTTTTTTCTAAAGGCCTGGATGGTTGCATAATTTCAGTTAATTAATAATTAGTATTACTTAATTTGAAGTGGAATTTTGTAGCAATATATCTCTATGTAATTTTAAGATCATAAATTTTAATTTAGAAATTATTGAGATAATTTTCATATTAGATTATCTACGTTACGTCCTTTAGATGTCGCCTTTACAAAACCTTATGTTAACACAGGATATTAATCTTATTGGTCTGTTCGCTTCATGGCCACCTCAATTTTACTTAAGTTCTTGGAGAGAAACATGTTATGGATGCTTTGCTTAGTAAAAGGATATCTTATTGTGTAATTAGGTGGTATTCCAGATTTCCAGGTATGTCATTATTTTTTTTATTTTTTATTGTTTTTCTTTTCTTGTTAGTCATATACTTTGACCCTATGAACAGCATTACAATATTTCAATTGTTGATTGTTAGTTTGTTACTAATAACAGGAATTTCTCGACATGGATTGAGAATTCTTTTGTGAGTCAATGAGAATAGCAATAAGTAGGGATAAACAACTTAATCAATTTTTTTTTTTAAATAACTTAAACAATAAATGATTATATTAAAAGTAGTTTATAAATAAGTTATTTTGTATTTGAATTTTTAATTCTAAAATCGTTTATTTTATAAAAATATGATAAAAAAGTAGTAGTATTATGAGAGAAGTCATTTTTTTAACTTCTTTATAAACTCCTAAATAACTTTTTAAAAAGCTGTAATTTGATTTTAAAAATTGCACCAGACATTAATACTACTACTTTTTATAAGTAAAAAACTCAACAAAATTATTTTTAAAATTTTTCAAACGTTCATTTGATATCTTGACAATACTGCACTAGATAACTTGAAAACGGGAAGGTTCAATTGTTCAATTCATGTTTCTTTTATTGCAAAGAAAATAAGCTACCTTACCTGCATTCAGAGTCTTGAGTTTGGACAACACAAAGGAAACTATAGACACAGGTTAGACCCAATAAATCTGATCCGTTAACTAACCTAGTCATATGGGCCTATCACTTGATATGGCCTTACATCATAAAAAGTCCAGTCCAATTTGAAATGTCCTCCTTTCGATATACAATTTTTTTTAATGGAGATTTACATATAATTGCTTTTATTTAAAGTTAATGATTCAAAATCGTTAGATAATTTGATATGTACGATTAAATTATTTTTTAGTAATTTTATTTCAACTATCAATTTCACATTAAAATAATTTATACGCGAGTTTCTACTTTTTCTTATTCGTTGAGGTCATAGAATACAACACATGCACCTAATATACAAGTCAAGATTTTCGAGGTTGTGATACTTTGGATGTAAATGTTAAAATGTTCATTTCATAATGAATAGGGGACCTAAACTGATTATGGTTGGTTTGTTCTAATTGATTAACTAATAATGGAATTATTTATGATACTTTTTAATTATTTTTTATATATGCTGAGTGACATTTCACCTGAACAACCATCGACCATATACAACTTTTAACATTTTTACAATGTCCGTTAAAACTTAGGATTTACTCTTCTTAATTAACCCGAAGCATATAAATTAAAATGCTAATTATTTTAGTACTAGTGGATTTGATTGTGGAACTCCCACTCAATGTTTTACATATTAATACTTGAGATTATCAATGAAACCCCACATTCCATATATAGATATAATGTAAATATAAAATGATTATTAGGGCTTCACACTTTCTATCTGCTCAACCAAATGAACTAGTCATAAGTCATATCTACTTGTCTTTTCCTCACTCAAATGTCATCATCTATATTATAAGGCCAATTATATGGTGCCTATGATTTGAGGTTTAGGGTTTAGGGTTTAGGGTTTATTGTACTTATTATGAGTCATTGTTAGATTCAACAAATAAAATAAATGCAAGTTTTACGTAGGAATATGGCTCTAGATATCCGATTCTATTTTTCAGACATCCTGTCATAGTTTTGGACACACTCCAACGCTATTGTGACGACACTCGAACTTACTCAATCTTTTGAGCTAAGACCAAGTTAGTTTAACTCTCAATACTTAGCAAGAAAGCTAAGAATATAAGAGAACACAAGGGAAAGAAGCTTTGGTGGAAGAACACTTTATTGCTCAAGTATTTGTTATAAATAATTCGCACACCCTTACACTAACTCTCATCTCCTATTTATAGCCATCCAACTCCTCAATGGATGGTTAAGATTAAATCTAATCAACGGTCCAAATTAATCATCCAGAACCTTCTTTACACATATCTATCATACCACAACTTTTTAAATATTTCTAGATTATTCCATACCACTCTTTATACTTCTATATACATCTACACTCTTCTAGAATATTTCGTGACCTTCCAGAGTCTTCTAGAACCTTCTAGGATATTCCAGGACCTTCTAGGATATTTTAGAACGTTCCAGAACCATCTAGAGTATTCTCAAACACTCTAGAAAATTATACAAATACTGTTAAATCTAACCTTATAAAATTTACCGTGACATTCTCTCCCACCTAATGCGCAAACGTCCTCGTTGTGTTCTGTTCATGATAGCGCTTTAGGTGTTCTTGGAATTGCCACAGATCTTCACGAGCTTCCCAACTAGTTTCAGTTATCAGGAGTCCTTTCTATTTGATCAAGTATTGGATACTTTGTGGTACTCCTCTTCGTCGCACGACGCGATTAGCTAAGATCTCTTCGATTTCTTTATCAAAGGATCTAATCACCACGGGCAGAGCACGACTCGAGCTACCTCTACTCAGTTCATCTTGGTCTTCATGATATGGTTTAAGCATACTCACATGGAAGACCGGGTGGATCTTTATAGAGGGAGGGAGTTGTACTTTGTAAGCAACCTCCCCAACACGTCCAATTATCTCAAATGGCCCTTCGTATTTGCGGATTAAACTCTTATGAACTTTGCGAAAGGCTTTGAATTGTTGTGGAAGAAGTTTGATCATTACCTTGTCTCCCACTTGATAGCTTGCATGCCTCCTCTTCTTATCTGTCCATTTCTTCATCCTCTTGGTAGCTTTGTGGAGGTAAGAACAAGTGACATCTACTTGTTCTTCCCATGACTTAATCATATGATAAGCTCCAGGTCTCTTTCCTGAGTAAGAGGAAGAAAGAGAGTGAGGTGTAAGCGGCTGTTGTCCAGTCACAATCTCAAATGGGCACTTTCCTGTAGACTCACTCCTTTGCAGATTGTATGAGAACTGAGCAATGTCTAGGAGTTTTGTCCAATCCTTTTAATTAGCGCTTACAAAATGCTTCAAGTAACACTCGATTAAGGCATTCACTCTTTCAGTCTGCCCATCGGTTTGAGGATGGAAGCTTGTTGAAAAATGAAGCTCCGACCCAAGTAGTTTGAACAGCTTTATCCATAGTCGTCCTGTGAAGCGTGGATCTCGATCACTAATGATGTTCTTAGGCAATCCCCAATACTTCACCACATTCTTAAAGAATAGTCGTGCTACTTCTTCTGTAGTGCAGTCAGTAGGGGCAGGTATAAAAGTAGCATACTTCAAAAATCGATCCACTACCACGAGAATAGATTCAAACCCTTCGGACTTCGGTAAGGCAGAGATGAAGTCTAGAGAGACACTTTTCCACGGTTGCTCTGATGGAGGCAGAGGTTCCAACAACCCACATGGTGTCTTGTTTTCAATCTTATCTTGTTGGCACACAAGACAAGTCTTCACATAGCTCTCCACTTCATCTCTCATTTGAGGCCAATAATAAGAAGATTCAATGAGTACCAAAGTCCTTCACTGACCTTGGTGACCAGCCCATTTGGTGTCGTGGCATTCTCTCACTAATTTTCTTCTTAAATTTTTCCATTTAGGAACGTATAGTCTTCTCCCTTTTGTGTAGAGAATGTCGTTTTCTTACCAAAATCTTTTAGTCTTACCTTCTCTAGCAAACTCCACCAACTTCTTGGCTAATGGATCGTGATGCAACCCTTCCTTAATGGTAGGCACAATATCTCTTTCGACCATAGAAATGGCCGCCATCCTATATGGTTTTGAGATAGGCGGTTTTGCTCCTAACTCCAATTCAATGTTGTCATCCATCTTTCTTCTAGGTGGTAACTGCTTTGGCAACTCAAGAGATATCACATCCTTATTTTCTTCAAGGACTTCCTTGATTTTGGGAGGAACGTCTTCTCTTTTGGATGTTGACTCCTCTTGTAATAGAGCCAAATATGTAATCTCTCCCTTCTTGAACCCTTTCTTGAGTTGCATAGCAGACAGTATCGGTGGTCCGCCAACTTTAGAGACTATAGGGACCTTGCATGGAGACCCTTTCTCCATGACGCATACTATGTCGTAGTATGGCATAAGTATTATATTTGCCTTTCTTTGCAAATCGAGGCCAATGACTATTTTAAAATCGTCCATGGGTGCTACTGAGAAATCCACAATGCCCTTCCAAGAACAAAGAGCCATATCAACCCTTTTTGCTACTCCCTTAAGGGGTTCGCCCTTGGTATTCACGGGTTTGAACCAGCTATTCTTTTCGGTGATCTTCAACCCAAACCTCCTTACTTTATCACGCGTGATGAAGTTGTGTATAGCACCAGTGTCGATCATAGCCATGACGGGTTTTTCATTGATAAAGGCTTTGACATACATCAAGCCTTTCTTTTCTGCGGTGCTTGCCTCTTTTTCCTTCACAGCATTCATGAGTTGGATAGATCCAACACACTTATTTACTTGAGTTTGGGCCTCTTGTTCCTCGGCAATAGATGCTAAAGTCCCTAGCTTTGGACAGTCCTTCATTTGGTGTGGTCCCTTGCACACGAAGCATCCTCCTTTGGGCACGAAAGCCTTCTTCTTTTTCTCGTACTCTTTCTTTGAAAAGTATTTTCCTTCCTTTTTGGTTGAAAAATTCTTCCCCTTGTCTCCCCCACCTTTAGTAAAACTAGGCTTGGAGGAAGACTTGGGTTTAGAATCTCCCCTATGATACTCAGTGAGTGATTCGGCCACCACGATGGCCTCATCAACATCCTTAACATTCCTTCTTTGTAGTTCTTTCTTTGCCCAAGGTTGGAGTCCATCAATGAAGAAGAACAATGCATCCTCTAATGCTAAGTTGGGGATTTAAAGCGTGAGAGTAGTGAATTCCTTTACGTAGTCGCTAATCGTACTCTTGTGTTTCAACTCCCTCAACTTCTTCCTTGTTTCATAAATCACATTCTCAGGGAAGAATTGTCTTTTCAACTCCTTTTTGAAATCTTTCCATGTAGCTATGTTGCAAGTACCCTTTTCCATATCTACGCACTTTCTCCTCCACCACAAGGTAGCATTATCAGAAAGGTAGAGAGCTGCAGTGCGTACCTTTATTGCTTCTTCGACCACCCCTTAGCCTTCAAAGTACCTCTCCATTTGCCATAGGAAGTTCTCCACTTCTCGAGCATCCCTCACGCCCTTGAACTCCTTTGGCTTTGGGAGATCAATCTTTGTTGTCTCCTTAATAATGGTTGGTCGATATTTTGCCTCCTCGAACCAAACGCAAACTTCCTCAAATAGCTTCAAGGAATTCTCAAGCTTCTCTTCGATTTGGAGTATGCTTTCTTTGAAAGAATCTAGTTCTCCTAACACGTGAGTCTCGAGGGTCTCCTTATCATGTTCTATCCTTTGGAAGCGCTCATCCATAGAGAATAGAACACTCTCCAACATAGAAACTCTTTCTTCTAAGAAGTTAGAGTCCTTACCTCTAGGCTCACTTGAAGAACGGACCTTCTTGCCTTCCCATTGAGAAGGAATAGCATTCCTTCCCCTTTGAGACTCAACATGCTTGACAAACCCCAATTTGACGGTTTATCTTGTGCTTAATTTAGGGGATTTTATAACCTTTTACCCACATTTATTCAATGAAATAGCATGGTTTTGTATATTCTCCTTTAATTGTGCTTAAGAGTGAAAACCTGCTTTTTAGGCCTTAAAATAGCTAAATCTAATTCACCTTGATTCCATTAGATGCCTTGATATGTTTGTTAAGTGATTTAAGGTTTAGGAGGCAAAGATTGGATCAAGGGAATGAAGAAAGAAGCATGAAAAGTTGGAGAACTCATGAAGAAATGAAAGAACCGGAAAGCTGTCAAGCCGACCTCTTTGCACTTAAACGACCATAACTTGAGCTACAGAGGTCCAAATGATACGGTTCCAGTTGGGTTAGAAAGCTAACATCCGGGGCTTCGAAACGATATAAGATTTGCCATAGTTGCTACAAGTATGGTGGTGCGCACGCGCATAGTACACGCACGCGCCATTGCTGCCACCTAGTCCACTTGAAGCAAAACGTGGCCAGCGATTTTAGAAGCCTTGTGGGCCCAATCCAACTCATTTCTGATGCTATTTAACCCAAGGAGTGAAGAGGGAAACACATGTTAGTTACCATTAGTCATAGTTTAGTTCTAGAAGTAGTTTTTAGAGAGAGAAGCTCTCACTTCTCTCTAGGATTAGGATTAGGATTAGGCTTAGTTCTTAGATCTAGATTTCAATTCACCTTCTTCTACTTCTATCTCTCAAATTTTTGTTGCTACATTCATCTTCTTCTATTCTTTTGTTGTAATTTCCTTTATGTTGTTCTTGTGTTTTTGTTGTATATCTACTTTTGTTTCTTCTACTTTCTTCCAATTCAATTCAAGGTAATTCATAATAGATGTGTTTCTTTTGATTGTTGTTATTAATTCTTTTCAATAATTGTTGTTAGATTCTACTCTTGTTATCAATTTACTATGCTTTTCTTTTGTACACTCCAAGTGTTTGATGAAATGCTTGGTTGGATTTTAGAGTAGAATTTTATACTCTTGGCTTGGAAAGGTAACTTAGGAACTCTTGAGTTACTAATGTCCAAGTAATTGATGATTGGGAGCCATTTACTCTAGTTCTCACTAATTGAATTAGTGGAGAGTTAGGACTTATGGACTAGGATTGATATAGCTCATTTGACTTTCCTTTACTACTAGTTAGAGGATGATTTAATGAGATTAATCCTTGCCAATTCTCATATTGTGGTTAGTGATTAGGATAGAGATCCTTGACCACCAACCCTTGCCAAGACCTTTTTAGGCTTTAGTTTACTTTCTTGCCATTTATCTTTCACGCTTCATATCAAAAACCCCAAAATAACTCACAACCAATAACAAGACACTCTATTGTAATTCCTAGGGAGAACGACCCGAGGTTCAATACTTCGGTTTATAAATTTAGGGGTTTGTTTTAGTGACAAACAACTTTTTGTATGAAAAGATTATTGTTTGGTTTAGGAACTATACTTGCAACGAGAATTCATTTGTGAAATTCTAAACCATCAAAAATCTATTCGTCAAAATGGCGCCGTTGCCGGGGAATTGCAATGGTGTTATGTTATTGGTTATTGTATATATGTGAATATTGTGAATATGTTTGCTTTTTGCTTCTTTGTTAGTTTTTAGTTTGTTCTCTTTATTTGTTCCTTTTTTTTGTTTTTTTTTCCTCTCTTACTATCATGAATTCTCACTTTGGCTATGAGTGTGATTACAATTATGTTGTAGGTGATGAGGACTATAATGAAGATGTGTATCAAGGATGGGATAACCAAAGGTGGGAGGAGCCATATGCATATGATCAATCCTCTTGGCAACAACCCCCACCAATGCACTATGAAGAAGAGCCATTCTATGATGCATATCAATCTAATGGTTATGGTGAATCTCCTTGTGACTTTCAAGAACCACCACCATATGCCTATGATCCATACCCTCAACATAATTCTCAACCATACTCACAAGCCCCTTCTTACCAACCACCTTCATATGACCCTAATCCATATCCATCACACCAACCAACTTTTGAGCCATATGAGCCATATATGGAACCACCACAATATCAACCCTTTCAAGAGCCACCCCCTCCATATTATTACCAAGATGAACCACCCTCAATAAATGAAAATTTTCAACCACAAGATGAATTCTACCTTCCACCACAACCTCTCATGGAAGAATACTCATACCCATTGATCCAAGAGCCACATGATCCTAATCATATTATCCAAGAGGAACAAGAGTCAAGGGATCGTCTCAAGGAAGCATTGGATCAATTTCAAGCAACCATGGAGTGTGTTGTGCAACAAGTGGAAAGAGTAGAAAATATTGAACCACCCCAACTCTACCAAGAAGAACCATCTTCCTACTATGAATCCTTTCCCCAAAATGAGGAACCCTTCCACCCACCCCAATCTTTAATGGATGAAACCCTTGGTGTTCTTGTTCAAGGGCAAGAAGAGATGAAAAGGGATGTGCAAAATTTCATGGCCGCCTTGGATGCGGTAACAATCCAATTAGCCTCCCAATGCTTGAACACTCAAGGAACTCTCATGGCTACATGTGGAGAATCAAATGAAGAACATAGCATGAAGGAGAGATTGGAAATTTTGGTGGGAAATGAAGGAAGTTGCTTTGTATTGGAACAATTGGGGGAAGCTTTAATTGTTGAAGACAAGGAAGAAGTGGTAGAAGATTTGGGAGATGCGGAGCCTCTATGGGAACATAGAGTTGAAGAAAACCCCTCCAAGATGATTAAAATTGATGCTAGGGAGGAAAGTGCACACCTTCCAAGGCATACTCCATATGAAGACTTGGATGGGATAGAGCAAGGATTGAGTTTCCTTGGTGATGAAGATCAAGCATCAAGTCTTAGTGGTGAAGAATCCTTTGAGCATGAAAAACCTTCTCCGGTTGGAATTGAAAGCGTTAAGGAGGTAAATTTTTCTCACTCTCCCTATTATGATTTGAGTAAAGGAAAAGGTTTAGATAAAATTGTTGAACAAAGGATTGAGATTAAGAGATCTTGTGAAGAGGTGGAAATTCCTAGAAATAGAAGAACGAGGGTTGGTTATGCTTTGTCAAGATCTTTGGAACCATCTTTGCCTAGGTTGCCATCTACACCTTCATTTGAGTGGGTGAAATTCATTTCTATTAGCTTTATTATCCCACTTGAATATGGTTTGCTTGAAACGGATGGCCAACTTAGGGAAGTTTGTGGGATGAAGCGTAAGCGGAAAAGGTTTTGTGGTGGGCGTTGCAAATCAAGACTCATTATGGTTGATGCATCAAACATGAGATATAAAGGTTGGAGTAGTGCTCAAATAGATGGGTCTAGGAGGATTATTGGCCACTATATAGAGAATTCACTTTACTTACCACCCGGATGGACTAATAATGATAATCAACTTCAAGATGGGTGTGAAAATAAAGTGTGGGATCCCGGATTAGAAAAAGAGGATCAACATTGGGAGCCCCAAGCTTGTGAAGAACTCCATCAACACTTGGCTCAATCCATAAGAAATCTTGGGACACAATGGAGAACCAAGCATTGGTGGGCGTTCCAAGATGAATACAAGCACAAGCCACCTTGATGAGGAGCTCCCCATAAGTCCAACTTAAGGACAATAAATAAAAGTGCTAGGTGGGAGACACCCCACCATGGTAAAATCCTTTCATTTTCTCTTTTGTACATATTGGTAGAACTAGTTTAATTTCATGTTTAGATTAGTTGGTTGAGCTTAATTAGTATTTTAACATGTTAAATAAGGTTTTATGTTGTTTTGGTAGTTGCTTGGAGGTTTGGAATGCTTGGATTGGTGCAAAAAAAAAAAAGAAAAAACATAGCAAAAAAAAATTTTTTTTTTTGAAAAACAACGCACCATCCACGCGTATGCGCACCGCGCGCGTACGCGCACATCATGCATTTTGGACCCTCCACGCGTGCGCGCCATGCATGCGTATGCGTGGATTGAGAAGTTCCACATTCCATACATTTTCCAGAGAGTTATGCCTACGCCATGCCAACGTTGTGCCTTTGGCACAACCCCACTTGCGCGCATGCGCACATGACGCGTACGCGCCACTCTCGAAATAAACCATCCGTGCGCGCGCAGCATGCGCGCGTACGCGTGGATGCCCTTCCTTCACTACATTTCTTTTCTTCTCATTTTTCCATTTCTTTCCTTCTCCTTTCTTCTTTCCTCCTTCTACCCCTCATCCAACACTTCCAAACACCATGGATAAACATTTATTTTAGTTAGTTTTAGTTTGGTTTTCATTTTATTTTCTCTCTTTTCATTACAAGTGTTGGATTATTGACTTTGTTTACTCCACATTGTTGCCTTCTTATTGCCTAAATGTTATTTTAGCATGAATATTTTTAGATAATCTTTGTTGGGTTCTATTATTGAGGTTATATTTTGCTACTTGGTTTTGAGTTTTTCATGCTTACCTTTTAAGAATACCAAGTGATGAGAATTGCATTTGAGCTTGTAACTTTTGTTTGAATTGCATGATTTGGCCACCATGTGATTTGAACCTTATTTTGTGATTAGGCAACCTCTTGATGATGGATGATGTTGAGCATTTACCTTAATGCATGGTATTTCATGATCATATGCATCCATATGTGTTTGACTTGAATGCTTTCATGCTTCTTTAATACTTGTTTTACCTTACAAGTTTACTTAAAGCATCTCAAGCATACTAGAATGAGTAAAGTGCATGCTTCTTTGGTGACATAGCTTTTTATGCTAATGTGTGTTCTAAACCGCGCAATTTAGAATTCACACACTTATTCATCATTCATGTCACACTAATTCACTCACTCATTTCTAGTGATTTACCTCATTCCAACAAAGTATGTTTCCTTGCTTTTATATCTTCTCCTCTTATGGTGTTATATTTTTGTTTTTCATGAACAATGCACCACAAGCAAACATGGAAGCGGAAGAAAGAACACGTAGCAATCCGGAGAGTCGCCGTACCCCCTTGCTCATCTTTGAGTGCACCGAGGACGGTGCAAACTTTTAAGTGTGGGGAGGTCGTCCGACCGGTCGGCGATTTTGGGTGACAAATTTCTAATCCCAACACTTTTGCATTTCATTTTAGGTTTTTAGGATTTTTGTTGCATTTTCTTATTTTTTTGCATATATATACACAATAAGCTTAGTCAAAATAATGAAATTTTTTAAGATTTCTATCTATAGGGCATCAATTGATTTGAGTGAAAACTTTTCATAAAACTTGCTTGATATATATATTGTGGATCATGTTTTTGAGCTAAGAACACAAGCAAGTGAGATTTGAGCCTAATGGTATGGTTACATCTTATAACCACTTATTTTTCCTTCTTGTGTGCATTATTCTCTTTCTATGATTGTAATCTTTGCTTTGTTTGATTCTTTATGTCCATTATTTTATGTATTCATGCATTTATATGATTGAGGCCATCATTTCATTAGCTCACTTACCCAAATAGCCAACTTTTTATATTCCTTTGTTAGCCAATTTGAGCCTACGCTTAACCCAATTGTTCTTAATTTAGCACATTACAAGCCTAAAGCGAAAAACAATAAATGTCCTTATTTGGATCTTTGATTAGCTTAGGCTAGTGTGTGTGAGTATCATTCAAGTGTGGGAACCTTAGGACATTGGGTGAATAAAAGGGTAGTTTTGTATTACTATTGGAAATATTGGGAATTGGGTACATACTCATGTATTGATCAAATGTAAAACCTTATGCATTGAGGTTCTTGTATATAGAAAGAAAAAAATGAGAAAAACAAAAGAAAAAGAAAAGAAAAATAATATGGAAAAGAAAAAAAAAGAATAGAAAAAGAAAGAAAAAGAAGAAAAAGAAAGAAATAAAAAGGGGACAAAATGCCCCAAATCAAAGTATAGTCCAATAAAACCAATGCATAGGTGTTGTGAAATTAAAAAGGAATACATGAGTATGTGAAAAAGTGAGGAATGGGTAGAACTTAATTGTATAGGATGTCATAGGTTAGGTGGGAAGTTTAAGCTTATCAAAGATTCAAATTTCAAACTCACCTAACCAAATATGCATCCTACCTTGACCCTAGCCCCATTACAACCTAAAGAAAAGACCTCATGATACTTGTATGCATGCATGAAATATATGTCGATTGTTAGAAGAAAAACAAATCTTAGAAAGCATGATTAGGAGAGAATTGAGTGAATCAACCCTAAACACTTGAGCGAATAGAGTGCAAATACATCCGGTGAGGGTTTGATGCTCAATTACATGTTTCCACCAATGATCATCTCCTTTCATGCAAGTTTGTAAAAATATTTAATAGCTCAATTCAATTGTGGTTTGGCATGGTTGTTAATACCTTTTGCCCTTGTGCTTATATATGCTTCTTGGGAATTAATTTATTTTGACCAAGCAATTGCATTCATGTAGATAGTTGCATATAGGTAGATTGCATTTAGTTAGTTTCCATTAAATAAATGCCATACCCTTACTTCATTCTTCGTTTTAGCATGAGGACATACTTGGTTTAAGTGTGGGGAGGTTGACAAACCCCAATTTGACGGTTTATCTTGTGCTTAATTTAGGGAATTTTATAACCTTTTACCCACATTTATTCAATGAAATAGCATGGTTTTGTATATTCTCCTTTAATTGTGCTTAAGAGTGAAAACATGCTTTTTAGGCCTTAAAATAGCTAAATCTAATTCACCTTGATTCCATTAGATGCCTTGATATGTTTGTTAAGTGATTTAAGGTTTAGGAGGCAAAGATTGGATCAAGGGAATGAAGAAAGAAGCATGAAAAGTTGGAGAACTCATGAAGAAATGAAAGAACCGGAAAGCTGTCAAGCCGACCTCTTTGCACTTAAACGACCATAACTTGAGCTACAGAGGTCCAAATGATACGGTTCCAGTTGGGTTAGAAAGCTAACATCCGGGGCTTCGAAAAGATATAAGATTTGCCATAGTTGCTACAAGTATGGTGGCGCACACGCGCATAGTACGCGCACGCGCCGTTGCTGCCACCTAGTACACTTGAAGCAAAACGTGGCCAGCGATTTTAGAAGCCTTGTGGGCCCAATCCAACTCATTTCTGATGCTATTTAACCCAAGGAGTGAAGAGGGAAACACATGTTAGTTACCATTAGTCATAGTTTAGTTCTAGAAGTAGTTTCTAGAGAGAGAAGCTCTCACTTCTCTCTAGGATTAGGATTAGGATTAGGCTTAGTTCTTAGATCTAGATTTCAATTCACCTTCTTCTACTTCTATCTCTCAAATTTTTGTTGCTACATTCATCTTCTTCTATTCTTTTGTTGTAATTTCCTTTATGTTGTTCTTGTGTTTTTGTTGTAGATCTACTTTTGTTTCTTCTACTTTCTTCCAATTCAATTCAAGGTAATTCATAATAGATGTGTTTCTTTTGATTGTTGTTATTAATTCTTTTCAATAATTGTTGTTAGATTCTACTCTTGTTATCAATTTACTATGCTTTTCTTTTGTACACTCCAAGTGTTTGATGAAATGCTTGGTTGGATTTTAGAGTAGAATTTTATACTCTTGGCTTGGAAAGGTAACTTAGGAATTCTTGAGTTACTAATGTCCAAGTAATTGATGATTGGGAGCCATTTACTCTAGTTCTCACTAATTGAATTAGTGGAGAGTTAGGACTTATGGACTAGGATTGATATAGCTCATTTGACTTTCCTTTACTACTAGTTAGAGGATGATTTAATGAGATTAATCCTTGCCAATTCTCATATTGTGGTTAGTGATTAGGATAGAGATCCTTGACCACCAACCCTTGCCAAGACCTTTTTAGGCTTTAGTTTACTTTCTTGCCATTTATCTTTCACGCTTCATATTAAAAACCCCAAAATAACTCACAACCAATAACAAGACACTCTATTGTAATTCCTAGGGAGAACGACCCGAGGTTCAATACTTCGGTTTATAAATTTAGGGGTTTGTTTTAGTGACAAACAACTTTTTGTATGAAAAGATTATTGTTTGGTTTAGGAACTATACTTGCAACGAGAATTCATTTGTGAAATTCTAAACCATTAAAAATCTATTCGTCAATGCTCCATGGTGATACTAGAAGCCATACCCACAAACCACTTGTCCTCCCTCACGAACCTTGCTTTGATGCCAAATTGTCACGGCCTTGGACATACTCTAACGCTACCGTGCCGACACTCGAACTTACTCAACCAAGTCAGCCTAACCCTCAATACTTAGCAAGAAAGCTAAGAATATAAGAGAACACAAGAGAAAGAAGCTTTGGTGGAAGAACACTTTATTGCTCAAGTGTTTGTTACAAATGATTCACACACTCTTACACTAACTCTCATCTCCTATTATAGCCATCAACCTCCTCAATGGATGGTTAAGATTAAATCTAATCAACGGTCCAAATTAATCATCCAGAACCTTCTTTCCACATATCTATCCTACCACAACTTTCTAAATGTTTCTAGATTATTCCATACAACTCTTTATACTTCTATATACATCTATACTCTTCTAGAATACTCTGTGACCTTCCAAAGTCTTCTAAAACCTTCTAGGATATTCCGGGACCTTCTAAGACATTCTGGAACGTTTCAGAATCATCTAGAGTATTTTCAAACACTCCAAAAAATTATACACACTATTAAATCTAACTTTATAAAATTTACCATGACAGTACGCTCTCTTTTGATCTTTTCCCATCTTTTTTCTCAAAGATAGATGAGAAGTAAAAAAAAACATGAAGATCATATATTTATGGTAAATTTTATTTAATATTTTCTTAAATAAAGGATAAATACCTTCTATAATAAATTTAATAATTATTAAACAAAATTAATTATGTCATCAAAATAATTAATATTAATTCTTAATTTAATTTGAGTTTTGATAACTAAATTAATTATTTATATTAAAATACTTAAACTTCATACTTACAAAATTACATAATTCTTATATCAACTCCATTAATAACTATGGAATTCACTATCCTCATTTCATTAACACCTTATTTACTTTTATTTTTATTTTAAATTTATGATTCGGCCTTTTAATTTTTCCTTTTATTTATTCTTTTTAGTTTTCTTTTTTCTTTGTATTGTTAGATCTAACTAATATATGTATAATTTTAAGAAAAATTATAAAATAAGATATTTTTTATAACTCTTATAATTTACAAAAAAATATTATATTTAATTAGTTTAATTAATTATAATGTTCAAGTTAAATTAAAAATTAATATTAACTATGATAACATAATTTATTTCATCCAATAATTATTAAATGTATCATCATAAAAAATAATTTATTTTTTATTTGGGAGAAAATGGGATAGAATTTACTTATATTTATACATATGGTTGATGAAAATTTTAAGAACATGGCATAAACTTATTACATAGTAAAATGGGATTTATATATATAAAAATTGAATTCTTTAAAATAAACAAGTTAGTAAAATAATAAAATAAAAAGTTAATCATCATTAATTTTATAATTTTTATAAAATATATATTTTATTATATTAATTTAAAAGTAATTAATTTCTCACCTTACAAAAAGTTTAAAAAATCTTGACCCATATATCTATGTCATGCTAACCTCGAACCATTTTGAGGGTGGATTCATGATCATCGTCTTGTCCATATTATTGTGACTTGAATCTATCTGTATTCTAGCTGTAACCAAATAATCTGATTCCTAGTTTTTTTTTTTCTTCCTTTGATTAATAACTCATTTATGTGTACATCTATATAGTATTTAATATTGTATATTGAGATAAATTTTTCACATAAAAAAATTAATTTTAGGAAGCTAATTTTTTTTAGTTAACTTTTTTAAAAAGTTATTTATTTATTTTTATTAGAGTATAATTAGAATCAATTAGATCAATTAGTATTATTTAACATATTTAAATATTTATTATAAGATATTATATCTTTATTATTTTGATTCTCTTAGTACATATACCCTTTTATATTATATTATTTCAAACAACTTGAATACACACAAACCTTTTTTTTATTACTCTCTCTTATTCTTTCTAACATGGTATCAAAACTATGATATCTTCCTTGAGAAAGATAGGTTAATTTTTTTCTAGTAAAATTATCGTACTTTTCATACTTTTCTTTCGTACTATTTTTTTTCATTTTTGTTGTCAATACTTTGATGTTTTTAATACCTTACTGATTAACTCATTCACTACTTCCCTATTCTTAGAGAGAAACCATATATTTTTCGGTATCTTCCGATAGTTTACCATCTTTTCACATTTTGTCATTTTTCAGCAGTTTTTCGACAATTCGTCATCTATTCAACAGTTTTTTGGCAGTTAGTCACTCTTGCGATAGTTTCGTCTACATTTCCTTTAGCAGTTTCGTCTGTGTTCCTCCCTTTCGGCATTTACGTTTGCGTTCCCTTTCGACAGTTTCATATGTGCTTTCTTGTGGCATTTCTCTCTGCGCTTTCTTTATGACAGTTCCGTCTGCGCTTCCTTGTGGAAGTTTCATATGCGTTCCTTTCGGCAATTCCTTCTGCGCTTCTTTCCGATAATTTCACCTGTGCTTCCTTTAGGCAGTTCTGTCTGCACCCGTTCTATCAGTTTATGTATTTTTTTTATTTCGTTATTTTAAATAAGTTTCAAACTCAAGTTGTCACTTGAGTTTGAGGGGATAAATTATATCATTAACATTATTTAGCATATTTGAATATTTATTATAGAATATTATGATTTTATTATTTCGATTCTCTTAACACCTATAAATATCCTTCTATATTGTATCATTCTAAATAATTTAAATACATATACAAATCTTTTTTTTACTATTCTCTCTTCCCTTTCTAACAATTTTAAATGATAATTCTTTAATTTTAATCATAAATTATAAAGTCTAAATCTAAATCTTTTAAAAAATAGGTTTTTAAAATAAAAAAAGTAACTAACATTAATTAACTAAAACTAATATTTTATACTTTCTCTAAAAAAATCCATTTTGATTCTCTTCTTTTTATATGTTGTGATGTACTGTACCTCATCAAATTTTTGCATTTTCTTTCTTAAAGAAAAAAATTTCAGTAATTATATATTAAATAGAGAAAGCACGAAATGGACACTGAAAATGCGCTCTGCCAATTCCAGTTAATGTGTTCATCGAGGCTATTTATTATTGTTTTTGAGTCCCCGAAAAAAAATATATTGTTTTCGTCTGATTCAGAAATCAACATCAAGCAAAAAGGGCATATAGGATATTCTCCAGATTTTTATTTTAACAAAAAGGTTTCTTTAAAAAAATAAAAAAAAAGAAAGAAAGAACGAGTAATTAATAATGAACTTTGCTGTAAAAATTTTATTACTAATGAACTAAGAATAAATACTTTATATTTTCAAAATTCTGCAAATAAATTTTTATCCAATAATGTTTTCTGATATAGTATCAGAATCAAAGCTAGGATCTGATCTATACGTGCAGCTGAATAATGATATACAGATGGTGATGAATGAAGTAATTATATATATATGAGTAATGTTAGGGGTCAGTAATTTTTGTGATTGTTAGCTGATGGTGTGAGATTGGTGTGATATTTTATTCAATGGCTCACCTTTTTCTGCTTATTAAATGCTGGCCAAAATTCAATAAAACTGCTGGCCCTTAGACTTTTCCTATATATATATATATATATGACATACCATATATAACGTGGAAATTAGTTACCACAAAACACAAGTTTTAATTTCATTCGAGACAAAATAATATGATTAAAATTATTGTATATGTCATAATAATGATGGAACCAATAAAACAAAGTATATAAAGTTGTTAGGAAATAAAAACACCACATTGAAAATGATATTCATCAGTGGAGAATGCGACGGCATTTAATTTTTCCCCACCAGAAGAGTAAGAACAAAAGTTATTGTGGTCCTTCTGTTCTCAATGATTATTATTATTATTATGCGAGAAAGTTTAGGAAACAGAAATTTTATTAAAATTTGATCAACACTTAATCAGTAAAAAAAATAAGTAATTTTATATTATTAGATATAATTTTATACAAAAAATATTAATAATAATTAATTAATAATTATAAATCACAAAATTTATTACTTATTTAACACTCCTCTTATTATATATTACATTATGCTGAGTTTGATTTTAAAAATGGTGAATGCTCCAATACTTTTAAAATTGTGCCTAACTTACCGAAAAAGGTAAATAGATAATATTTAATAAATTTTAAATATTTTATTTTTTATTTTAAATATTTTATTTTTTATTTTTAAAAATAAATTAGACAATTTAAACATCATAATAAAAGACACCATAAAATTCACCTTTAAAAATAAGATAAAGACAAATATTAAAAATAAAATATAAAAAATAGATATATAAAAATTAGTATTTTTATATTTTATTTAATAATATATTAAAATAAGTTATAAAAAAATTTATTTTATTTTTAATAAAAAATTAAAAAAATACAATAATAAAAAATATAATTATAAAAATAAAAAAATATATTTTTATTAGTATTTTTGTATTTTTCTATTAGAATACACTAATTTAATATATATAAAGACAATTACGTAATATAATTATAAAAATTTGATAAAAAAATAATTAAAAAAATAAAAAATAAATTATATCTCTTATTAATATTTTTATATTTTTTAAATATAATTTTATGTCTTTATACTTTTATCTTAATATCTTGTGCCTGTAAATAAATACACTCTTAAAGATCTTTATACATTTAACTCATCAATTTGATCTATTCATCAAAAAAATAGTTTCTTTCAAGTTTCACCTAAACTTATTTCAAATATTAGTTCAAGAATGTCTAGTTTTACCAAGTTTTCAGTTATGCATTGAACTGGTGGCAACAATTTCGTTCTCACTTTAGAATTTGTCCTTATTAATTAGGTTAATTAATCAAGTTTTTGACACCATATCTAAAAATCTCTCTTCTATTGAAAGGTTCTTAATATATAGTAGGGATTAGAAATTATCCTTCATTACTAATTATTAGTAATATATAATATGGTATAGTAATTGATTTTCAGCAAATTTCTGAAAACCAAATTTATTATCGGGAACAGGTAAAATTAAAAATTTAAAAGTTTTAACTAAAATTTATAGGATCAAACTGAATATAATAAAATAATATTTTCATATATATTTTAAATAAATTATTTTTTTAATTTATTATCTTAAATCAGTTAATCACTAAAATATCGTACCAATTTAACTGATTATCTGATTTTTTTATTTTTAAACAATTAGCTACCAAACACTTTTATTTTGAAACAGACCAAATTTGTGGTTGATTTTCAGTTAATCGAATTGAACTGGCTTATCCATTTCGATTTTTAGAACCATAATTTCCAACCTCTCCTTATATATTATTTTTCTTAAGTTTGTTGTAACTTAGGAAAGTGGATATATATATATATATATATATCTCAAGATAATAATCACTATATAAGTATATAATATATATGTATCACTTTCATAATGCATGAGTAGTGACTATAAATAGCAGTTCATGATGTCCCAAAATGGACAAGAGTTTAATAACTCATTCGTCGCTGAACATTTTGTTTGCTTTCATGTGCAGCTTCATATGGATGCAATTTTCCTTGATTTTGAGGAATTAAGATAGTAACTTATCAATGCTAAATTATCGGACAAATTAAATCAATGAATGCGACAAAATGTGTCATTGTTGGTCCAGTTTTTATTTATTCATATGAAAATCATTATTTGTCAAGTTGAATAAGTTTTTGTGTATTCTTTTAGGGGGACCAAGCTAAGCAAGGTACATATTTTACATGCAATGAAACATGACCCATCGTAACTAATTTTGGCAACAAATTAAAATTGAAGCAAGACCTATAATATATAAAGTTAATTATTATAAATAAATTGGTGTGAGTATTTGATAACAATGTTGTTGTTGTTGTTGTTGTTGAGTGTTGGTGATGTCATATTTAACTTCTCACATATAGTAGTTGTGTTGTCCATATATAAGAAACAAAATCTTATCATCCACAAAATTATCATGTGAACATTAATCGAACAAGTATGTATGTAATATATACAAAAAAGAATGATTCGAGTGAAAAATTCCAAACAATAGGACAACTCACAGATGGTTACAGGAAGTAAAGAAGACATGGATTGTTAGTTGAGGAGGGGTCATAATATATAAAAAGTGCTTACAATTATATATGACATTTCTTATTTAAATCATAATTATGTAGTAAAATCTATCAAACTAATTTTTAAAAATAAAAGATAAATGATTTTATATATATATATATATATATATATATATATATATATATATATGTTTATGATTATTAGATAAAATTAATTAACTTATCATTGGTTAATTTATCTACTCCAACATTCCACTTACTTAGGTTTATAATATGATACAGAAAAGTATCATTTATGTAAAATGGAATTCATCTGATTTAATTTTGACCATTATTATTGCTGAAGTAGTGAAGTGCAATGAAATTTTAGTTCTTGTAGACTTCTAGTATACTCAATATTTGAGTAATAATTTACTAATAAATTATTTGAAACTTAAAGAATTTTTTTCTTAAAAAAATTACAAACAATTTTGATCATATTTTACAATTGTTTTAATTTGATTACAAATTATAATAAACCTTTTGCATGGGACAAATAATTTGCAATTAAATTAAAACAAGAAAAATATTAGAAAACTATTAGAATTAATTATTTTTGGATATCACTTTTAATTATCAACTCAAATTTTTTAGAGAGAAAATGAAATTAGTTATTATATATTGGACAAAATTAAATATTGCTTACCTCAATAGTCTTTCTCTTGTTATAAATATCATCAATATCATATTCTTAAATTACGAGGAACTTCTAAAAAAAAATGAATGTATTAAACCAGTTTAATGGTCAAGAGGAATTATGGCTCCTCTTTATTATTTTATTTCTACTACTTATTGTTGGTTGGCTAAAAGCATTATAATTGTAGGGGTAGAACTAGATAAAATATTATAGAGAGAGACTAAAAATATTTACATAATAAAATAAGATTAAAATAAAATTTTAAAGAAAATCAAACTAAAATTTACATATAATTTATATATAAAAAATTAAAATTAGGGGTCATTGTCCCCCTTTACCACTATGTAGCTATACCCTGTATAATTGCGTACTTGTTATGTAATAATAGTAATGTTTTAAACCAATTTAGATTGGTCGAGTGATCAATTCACTCATCTGCTTAAACAAATGTCAAAAGTTTAATCTTTGTCTTGTGCATATAATAACTCATTGACCAACAAAATACTTTTAAATAAAACTTAGATTCACGACAGATTAATCTTTAATCTGTTAGACTGAAAGATACACAAACCAAAAAAAATAATAATAACATTGTAAAATTTCAATTGACTTCTCAAGTATCTTCTTGAGAAGTAATTAACAAAATTTCAAACTTCCAAACATGATTTATCTTCACTAATTATTCAATGAGCCAAATCTTGACTTCGAATCTAGAATAAATAATGTATATTCATGTGAGAAACTACTCATCATGGAAAGAAAACACATACATACAAAAAGCAATTTAGTAGCATATACATAATGCAAAGAAACTCAAATGATGAAGTCTTTTCTTTTCCTTCTCATTAGTCACCAAATAAACCCCTTGAATTGATTTTCAACTTAATAATAATGAAGACAAAATGCTAGGCATTTTCATGATAGAATGTCCCAAGTAGGTTGAATCGGCATATTCTCCTTTAGATTTATTTGTGGACAAGTTTCATTTTCACTCAATCCATTATCTTCAAACATTTATAGTCAAAATTCCTATATGCGTCTATTTTGTGGTCACACAAATATAATACCCAGATCCACACTTTGGATATTCCTTCTATGTATACTTTGAAGAGTTATATATTATAATTAAGAATAATTCTTTAAGGCATAAGATCAATTCATCATCTTAATTCTAAGTCCAAAGTTTATTTTTCAAGGGAATAATTGTGGGTCCATCATTATTAGTGTTAAATTTGACAATTCAACAAAAAATTTTCCTGCCGCGTACGTTGAGATGAAGTATAAATGTGGAATAGCTAAGAAAATAAAGTAAATAAATAAATATAGAATTTTATTACTAACAAGTGTCATTAGACAACTTATTAAGGTGTCAAATATAAAAAAAAAAAAATTGTTTTAGATGAGATAAGTTTTTAAAGAATTTATTGAATAGAAAATGTATAAAAATTAAGAAAAATTTTCAACATATATGTATAGACACATTAACTTTTTGGTTTTAATTTCTAATTTTTAAGCTAAAGTTATCCATTAGTCACCAAATAGTTATTGTTATTTTCTCTTCTTTTTTCTTAACGGAATAATATTATAAATTTCAACTAAAAAAACGTCAAATTCTTAGTTGCTGTTAATAACGCTGGGTGTACATGTGTACCTAGCATTATTCCTTTACCTAGTTCTTGGGACTTTCTATAAGATTGAAAATCAAGAAAGCATCTGTTTTTAGAAATAAAAAGTGAAAGGTTAACACATCCTTATTACTTAAACTTGTAACAGTACTGGTAGTATACTAGATATTATTATGAGCATCATACATGTGATACATGAGTTCGATCGGTGAATTCAATACTTTTTTTAGTTTTCAAACTGTATTTTTTATTTTCGACAGATTAAAAGTTAATTCGTTATGAATCTGAATTTTATTTAAAAATTTGTCAGTAAACAATAAATTACTATACATGCAAAATGAAATTCAAATCTTTTAATCTTATTTAAACGAACTAGTGAACTAACCACTAAATCATCTAAACTTATATGAGACAATTCAATACTAGTAGCACTAAGGAGTGAATATTCAATTGAATTAACATGGAAAATTTTAACCAAAATAAATTGGCTATATTACCTTAAAGCCACGTGTTTCTATCGGATATGACAATTTTTTTTTTGACTTTTTGTCAACCTAAAGATGGTACCTACGTTAGTTCCCTTTAAATATTAATTATAACATAAATTATTTATTAAGTAAAAATACTTTTGGATAAACATTTTTACAATAAATTATTAAGTTTGTGTCTTTTAACTCGATACATACATGTGTAATAATTGAGAAAGTTTTAGTGGCCAACAATTTTAAATTATCAGTATTAGGTCTTTAACATTTTATTGCATTTGAGTTTTTTCTGAATTGATGTACAGAAAATACTGAGTAATTGATGGTTAAAAATAATAAAATTTATTAGTCTTCTTAGATTAATTTAATTGGCCTTAGATTAATATTAGTCTTCTATCACTACTGGCAGTAATAACCTTGTTTTTGAAACATTATTAACTTACCATGAACATGACAATTGACAAATAAAAAAGTGTTCAGTAAATATCATGTAACTTCAGGCGATATCCTTACCTTAAAGAGAAATAAGAAATAATAATTCAAAGATTATTACTTTGGTAAACAAAAATATTACGTCTACATAAAAAATTAGTTACTAAATTAATTATTATATATTTATATATAAATATATATGTATTATTTCATATTCTTTTAATATATATTTTATATTTTAACATATATTTTATATAAATAATTAATTGAGTAATTAATTATATATATACATATATATATATATATATATTATATATATATATATATATATATAACATGGTTATGTACAGAAAATATGACTTATTATTTTATTTTATTTATTAGTTTATATAAAATCCCTATCCAAATTAATGTATAGGTCCAAATTTGCAATTTCTTAGTTTATATATGCATACTCTTAATCACTCTCAAAAATCACGAACTTAGTTACATTACTTTATTGTTATAGAAAACCATTATTTCATGTAATACAAGTTAGTTTGATCAAGCGTTCCTATATTTATGCTAAGGTTTTATTGGACTAATTATAATATTATATAATCATCATCATCACTCAACAAGAATAGAGCAACTCACTATTCATCTTGAAAATGTGTCCGACACATGTTTCCCGTTTCTTTGTAATTAACTATATGTTGATTGATGAATGCTTAATTTTTTTTCTTTGGTTAAAATTTCTGATTAGCCATTCTTAAATTATTAGACCAATTTAATTAAATTTAATTTTTAAAATGACTTAGTCGTATATAATATTATCTTAATTATATTTATATTAAAAGCTAGACGGCCACTACAAGTGGTCCATAAATCTTCTCAACACACAATAAAACTTTACTACTTTATCGAAACTTTCTTCTTTTAATTGAAAAAACAAAGTTGTATAGCGCCAAAAGGTAGGAGTTGATCAATGAATCTTTGTCCAATCACTTGTTTCTTTTTCCCATCATATGTCTCTAACATGTTGAGTCATTGACATAGCAAAGCACTTCACAAGATTATTGAAAAACTAATAACAATAATAATAATATAATTCCATGAATAGGGTATAGATGTCCATGACATGATATAGTAGATAAATTATTCAATTGAATATACATATCTATTGAAGTACTATACAAAGAATTTAATTAGTATATAATCAAATTAAAATATCTTATTATTGCATAAATAATTATAAGTGGTGTATATCCCTAAAAGGGTGCATATCTCCCTAAGGAATATTAATATAAAGAGTGATTAATAACATGTAAACCTTAATATAATTTGGTTTAAGTAACACTAATTGGACCAAAAAAGAAGGAACTGGGGGATGTTGATTTATTTTGATCTTCTGGGGCTGCAAGAGTGAGCTCCAAATCAGGCACTGTCGACGAAGAATTCATGTGTTGTTGATGATGAGGCCAAAATGGTTGAGCTTGATGTTGATGTTGATGATTATGATTATAATTATCATGGTTAATGGTTTTTACTTTTAGGTCATTATCTGATTTGATTTCTTGATGAAATGGGGTAAGGCGCCCTAGAAGTGATAGAGTGGCATGATCAATGTCATTATTCTCAACAACTTCTTCTAATTTTGACTCATTACAAACAATTACACTTGAATTATCTCCTGATTTGCAATTAGATATGCCACCAACATCATCATGAAATTCTGTTTTTGTGTTATTGTTGCCTATGCCAACCTGCCATATCCACCAATTACAAACTTCAATTATTGGGATTCAAAATACTATGCATTATTATTAAAAATAGTATTTGTTTATAAATTCATATGGTATTTTATATATTTTTATTATATTTTATAATACATTTTATATAAATAATTAATTGGATGGCTAATTTTTTGTAAAATAAACAATATAATCCCGATTAAGACCATCAATATAATTATTATCTTTATAAAAAATATTATATATACATATATACCAAATCAATTTTTATGTACTCATATATAAATATATATATTATTTAATTTATTTTTAATGTATATTTTATATTTTAATTTGTATTTTATGCGAACAATTTTATTTTATTTTCTTTTATATACAAATAATGTGATTAATTTTTTTTATATACAAATAACGTGATTGTATATTTATACCATAGATATAAGTTTTAAGCAAATTATTGCATTAATAAAAAGTAACCAACATATCTAAATACAAATTACTTCTAAATATATACATTGACTTTTAGATGTTAATAAATTTGTAAAAAAAAAAAATCCTCTGTTTAATTAATTAATTTCAAATTTATGTAAAGAAATGGAGAATTGTAGTATAAGCAAAAAAAAAGTAAGAAGTAGTATACATACCAAGTCAAAGAGACTTGAGCGTCTCTTCTTCTTATTGATAGTTGCCAATCTGAGAAAGTATTTTTGAGCATGGCTTGCAACTTGGGTTGGAGTCCTTGTGGTCACATAGTTTCTAGATATTCCTCTCCAGTCACCCTTTCCTAGTTTCTCAAGTCCAACCAGGAAAGTTCTGTGCTCTTCTTCTGTCCATGGTACTCCTAAATAGTAATAATAATAATAATAATATTATGATTATATCCCAGAAAAATTGAATGTTATATTAATTCATGAATATAAAATCATAGATGAGAATAAACACAATGATAAAGTTTAATTTATTTTGCAATAAAAATTAAACAGCTATTATATATATACTCCATACTTCCTAAACCATTTCATACACTATATACTTCCTAAACCATTTCATACACTATGTAAATCTATATATGTTGATGAAAGATGAATATATATAATATACAAACATAGAAAGATAAGAATTATAAAATAAAGAGTAAAATATTTTTTTATTTTTTAATTTTATTAAAAATATTCATAAATTTTATTTGTTTTAATTTTGTTCCATAATTTTTTATTTACATTAAATATATCTCTGACGGTTAATTTTTTTAAAAATTTAAGACCAATTCAATAATAATTATACAAGAATAACCATCAACACAAATAAATTAGGGATATTTATCATGTATTATTATTGAACTAGTCTTAAATTTTTTAAAAATTTAGCTGTCAAAAATATATTTAATACAAATCGAAATTCTTTTGAACAAAATTAAAACAAAATAAAACTAAAAAGTATTTTAAAAAATTTTGGACAAATTTTAAAGACAAAAAAATAGATTTTATCTAAAAGTAAGAAAATCTAATTAGTATAGACGACATTATTAATATGTGAAGATTGTTTGAGATCGAAGATTGTAATTAAATTATGATGATTATTGATAATAAAAATACCCTTTTTCCTGTCTTGCGGGGGAACGATGAGACCATCTGAAAGGTAGCCAAAAGCAGAAGAATTATTGTTGTTGTTGAGGGTGATGTTATCATCAATGGGTAATCTTGAAGATGAGAAGGAAGAAGTAGTAGTAGTTGTTGAAGATGAAGAGGGCAATGAATCCATGCTAAAACTTTTCTTCATTGCAACACAACATGATGAAGATGATATATCAAGTTGAACCCCAAAGAGCCTAAGCCCTACAAAACTATTATTATTTGTTGTTCCTCCTCTCATCATCATCATCATAGGTGATGTTGTGCATGTTCTTGAATTGTGCCCTATGTTCCCACAATGTGAACACTTCCTCCCCATTCTTGTGTGTGATGATAATAATAATTAGAATGAAGAAGAGAAGAATTGAGAAAGCAGCAATAAGAGATGTGTTTTGGAGGTATATATCATGAGTGTGGGGTTTATGAAATTGGACAGAATTTTTCGTTGCTTGGAGATAGTTTATTCTTCGATATTTAATCTTTTTATTTTTTATTTTTTTACAAAATTTACTTTCCTTATTTTCCTTATTTACTTTCCGAACTTTTTATCAGTTAAAAAAAATAAAAAATATTTAAAATTTATGTTATTTAATATTCATCAATTACTATTAAAATTAATACATACCAAATAAAATAAATTTTGACTATTTTTTTTGAAAGAAAAAGAATAATCGTGCTCACAAGGATATATAGATAATAGATAGATTCCCTATCTTATTATTTCAGAATATGGGTTATTTGTGTCTCTGGATCTATTAACGGTACACGTGTATCTATCTATCTTGGATTATTGTTGGAAGTTAATTTGACCATTCATAAATTGCAGATCCAAAATCTATATTAATTGATTGTTGATGGTTAACAATTTTTATATACAGGAGAGATCTGTTTAATTATATTAAGTACAATTAAATTTTGTTCGAATCAATTTTTTTGCACTATAGATGTTGTTGAATTATATCATATTATTTTGGCTTGCCAAATTTCAAATTCAAACATCAATAAATATATAATCAAATTAAATAATCATATTTGTTTGTATTTTTAAATTATAATATATATTAAAATAAAATATTATGATAATATATTAAGTTAATTCAAAATTTTATAACATTTTATTAGAATATCAACGTATTGATGGGAATGAATCCCTTCTTGTGTGTTTAATTACATATGGAGTTTAGACTTGGATCAATTAGTCAAAGTCTACATAATAAATACTTTCATATAGCTAAGCGTATGCTCTAATTTACCTATCTGAATTTTTTAGTTTCTAGCTATAAGTTAGATTTCACCTATATTAAGAACTTATCAAAATATAATTAATTCAATTTTGATTCAGATATTATTAGAATAATGCATTTTTGTGTGTACTGTAATGGTTATTGGAACATGTAACTGACATGTTTTATGGATCTAACATCGCAAATATTTCAAATATACTATAGTGTCAATCTTTGTAAGATAAATAAAAAAGAATTTTTTTTAACCCTACTAAGGAGAGTTAATAGAATATTTAGACAATGTGTACAATGAACTATTTATTTGGTCTAATATATGTTAAAAAATAAACATCCAAAGTAAAATACTACTAATTTCTCAAATACAATACACTCATATTATTCAGAATAACCATCCGAATACCAAGAATATAATAAACATCTAATATCTCTATACCTCAAATACTCCATTGACTCCTTATACTTTTTCTTTTTTTTATAAATATTAATAGAAATACTCAGTGACCAATAATAATATTTATAATAAAGTTCAATTAAATACTTTTAATTATATTTTTCCTTTTTTTTACTCAGGCATTTACAATTCTAAATTTCTAATTTCTTTCTTTTTGTTGTTTTTTTTTTCTTTTCCTGCTCTGGTGCATCTTTTCTTCCTTCTGTGTTTTCTTTTAGTTTTTTTTTATTTTATGAAAAAAGAACAAGAATAAACAAGAAAAACAAAAAATATTTTAAAAAGGTTAAAAAAATTAGACAAAGAGCACAAAAATAAAAAATATAAAAATTTGTGAATGAAAACATCAAAATTCTACATTCAAAGAGAAAATAAGCTAGGTTGATGTAACATAAATAGAAAAGCTTAAGACAAGTATTTAAGACAGAAAATTTTTAACAAAAATACATAAAATTTGAAAAAAAAAAGAAAACCGAAAAACACCATTTTTTCACACAAACAACAATATTTTGATCAAACAAAGAAACTTGTTTACACAATTTTTGGACAATAAATACAAATATTTTAAGAAAAGTATATAAAGAAAAAAAATGCATAAATCTTTTTGTTTGGTGGTTCGGTTGCCGAACAGGTCAGATTAGTAAGGTGAGCGAAGGGTGAAGAGTTGGAGTTTTGTGATCTTCCAAGCTATTGTGATATAAAAGGGGAGTCACCTGTAAAAGAATTTCAACGTCCAAGTCAAAATTCGTACAGATGACAGTAAAAATGAGTGGATACTAACGTACCGTGGGAGGTAAGGCCTTCTCTTATATATTCTGCTCCTAGAGCAGACCCCACAGGGTCAGACTTATCTTTCAAAAAGTTTTTCTCTCTAGGGTATCATGTGCCTTGCCAGAAAAAAAGGAATATTCGAATATTTCTCTCGGTTCGGATCTTATGATCTCGTTGGGTCGGCCGTCCGGACCGAAACGATGCGCCATTGGACCGAACCGAAATACGTTTGATGATAAATACACAAATTTTGAAAACGAAACACACACAAAAATTCAAAGAAAAATAGGCATAAAAAAATATTTAGAAAAAAAATCACAGAAATAAAAAACAAAACAGAAAAATTTGTGAATGAAAATACAAATTCTGTGTTCCAAAAAAAAGTAGGCATGTCACAACCATATTAAATATCCAAACTTATTTCCAAAAAAAATTTAATTGGATATTTTGGCCTCCAACAAATTTTATTATTTAAAGTCCTCAAAAATTATTCTTATCGTCAATCAATGTGTCCAATTTTAATTCTTAAATATTTTTAGAGAATAAAAATTTATATTAGGAAATCAATTTTAGATATTTATTCCACATCTGTCTCTTTTATAGTATTCTATATTTTTTTATACTCTTTCTCTTTTTCTCGTTAATACACGTATAATTTTTACGATAAATAATATAAAAATATATATTAATTATATACTTCAAATTTTTTTAAAGATAAACATAGGTAGAAAATGCATAAATTCTTTTATTTGACACTGAAATTTTTAAGATAAACACAATTTTCATTAATATACACAAATGATTTTAGGAGAAATAAGAAAAAAAAAAACAAAATTTTTTACTCGAACGAACACAGAAACTTATTTATCTAAACTCAAATAATTTTTCTACAATAGATACAAATTTTTTTAAGAGAAATAAATAGAGAAAATACATAATTTTTTCACGACAAACACGGAAATTTAAAATATATATAGTTTTAGGAGAAAGTAGACTAAACTAAACATTCAACCTTAATAGTCATTCCTAGAAAAACTCATGTTTCTATGTATGACTCTTAATTTTATTGACATAGGCATGATGAACATTTAATGTCATAATTAATAAGACAACTATATTGGTTGATTTTATTTGGTGATCCAAATATTCTCTGGGAGGTATTAGGTCTATGTGGAAAGAGAAATATCACAGAAAAGAAGTACTTTGAAATTGCATTCAACTAACATTACTTGCCCTTTGGGGTAACAACAGCAGTGAGAAGAGTAAAGCTAATCAATTCTTTAAATATAAATTTGGTTTAAGAGATTTGATTTGGACTTACGGCTAAATGGAATGAGAATAATATAATTGGGCCCACAAAGAATTATATATACTAATAAGATGTTACATTTTACTCGAAATAGTATAAATATAAAAAGAAAATAATCCTTGTAATTTATTAGTAAATTATGTGAAATGAAAAATGTTTTAATACATCTTTTGTTTTTTCTGAATTATTTCTCTTTTCTATTCCAAATACATTTTGTGTTCACCCTAATTATACGGTCATTGACTGTTTGCATCCATTGTATCCTAATTCATCAATATGATAACATAAATATAATTTATATTAATTATAACCGGAGATTTTGTTGAGTTGTCCTATCCGTATGTCCCATACATTTCGAATACAATACTTGTTTGACACGTGTATTTGTTATGTTCAATTAACCATATTTTGATAAAAAAAATAAAAAATTCTTTTTCAAACATACATGAACGCACCTAAATACCAACAAATGTCAGCATATCTAACCTGATATTATCATGCATTCTTAAAATAAATTTAAAAATAGTATATATTATTATTTATTAAAATAAAAAATATTTTAAATGCTTTATATAATAAAATTAAGACATTAAAAATAATTAAAAAATTTAATTTATGTTTTAATATCAATAAAATAATAAAATATCATTATAATTTTTTTTAAAATATACTTTATATTTTATATATACGTGTGTCCCGTGTTTTATAAAATTTTAAAATTCGTATATCGAAATGTCTCGTGTCGTGTTCCGCGTCCGTGTATCATAAATTTTAACTTATGAAAAAAAAAACTATCATTTGTATGTTTAAACCTAACTCATCATTATGAGTTCAATTTACCATAAATTATTGACGAACTAAACTCAAATCGATTCACGAGTTAACTTAATTCATTTCTATCATCACTTGCAATGAAATTATAGAACGTATACCTTTGTATATTTATAATTTTATTTATATATTAAAAAAAAAACGTGAAGAGGACGTGAGAATTTAATTTCTTATTTTTTTAAGTTTCATCCGGCCAACTTAAATTTTGAATGTTTCAAATGTAATTCCACTCTCCAACTCGTGAGTCAATAAATTTCCTCTTGTTCAAAACACCTTGCTTTAATTTATTCAAGGCTAGAAACCCTTGTGCGGTTTCCCTTAAGTTTACTCATCATCAATGGACCTGCATTTTATGTACATTTCACAATATATTAAAAGGTTGTTATTAATTACCTCTTATTTAGTCCACTTTCTTAATATTACCATTAATTAACTTGTTAATTATCAGCATTTCCTATGCCGTTTAGTAAAGGGATTGATAAAGACAACTATGTTATAATAATCAAAACATGCCACTTTCCACAAAGATTAATTAATTATCATTATCACAAAAAGTAAAAGGTATAGTTGGAAAAAGGGTTGGATTAAGTTGTACATGTTAGGTCTCAATTAAGTTCGAGTTTTGTAGAAATAAAAAAATAATAATAAATAGTACCTTTTTTTTTTACCTACTAAAAGTGCTAGCTATAGTATTTTCTAGCTAGCTTAAACAAGATTGCCTCCTATTAAAAATAATTGTAGTTTTCTTCAAATAAAAAAATAAAGAAAATATATCAAGAATCTAAGTAATAGCTGCTGTCCTACCTAATACATAGTAGCTAGTAAATTTATATATAATTTATTTTCTTTCTGTTTGGGGTTAAGAAATAGTTAGTGATTTTCATGTTATTATTATATATGAGCCAACTTGTGGAGAATTTAAGTCCAGATTGTGACTTTCATTTTTGATATAATAGAATTTGAATAGAAAGAGAGAATTCAAGTTGAGCATTAATAAATTCTTGCAGCTGAAAATTCATATTCATATATATCTAGTCATTCAACTAAGGCTCATTTGGCATTATTAAGGGGAAAGAATCTTCTTATTGCAAGAGAAGATACTATTGACCCAATTCTATATACTATGATATTTAATTTGTTATATATGTGCCTAGCTAGCCCCATTAATTAATTTTTATTTTGCTTAGTAATTTAATTTACTCAGTCACCAGTCCTTTCAATATCTTTGAGGAGTACCATCTAAATATATAATAATAATAATAATATAGATCGATATATATTTATAACTCCATCAAATATTAAAGATAATATTGGTGAAATAAAATTAAAGTTTAATTACTCAGTTAATTTTTTTATTTTGTTATTTATAATTAGATTTTTATAATTTTTAATTAAATTTTTATATTATTTTTAATTTTGTAATTAAAATTTTTTATATCAAAAATATTAAAATTAATAAAATATTTATCTTAAAAAATATGTGATTAAAGATCTAATTATATTTTTATAGTTCTAGATATTTTTAATTTATAAAAAAATATTCAGTTAATTTTAATATTTTTATATATATTAAAAAAGATTTAATTATAAAATTAAAAACAATATAAAAATATAATTAATATATATAATTAAAAATTTAATAAAATTATAAGAACTAACAAATTAAAATAATTAAACTTAAAACTAACCAAAAAACCATGAATGTGGATTTATATCTTCTAATAACCTTTGTTTTTCTCATCCTACACTACTTTCATTATCGAATGAGTTGCATTATTGCATTCGAAGTAAAGTCTTCAATCAAAGTTAATTTACATCTCTATCAAAGAAAAATTATTTTTTTTTTAAGCAGCCATCATATACTGTATGTGACATCGTATATTGTGTTCCTAATTATTTATAAAAACAAATATTATTTCTTATTACTCCTGTATATATGATTAGAAAAAGAAGCACCACTTTCAAACATAGGATGTGGAAAAAAGATAAGGTAATGAACGGGTTAGGTTTGGTTCAAGGGTCTCAATCAATCAACCAATATATATATAATATTAGAATAAAGTAACAAATAAATTCTTAAAAATTATATTTATATTTTGGATATATTATTTTTTTTAAAATATTAATAAAATCTTTTAAAATAATAAATATAGATAAGTTAATTTAAATTAGAATTTTTTACTTTAGTTATAGAAAATTAATATAAAAATAGTGTGTAAATATGTTTATATTTATTATTCTAAAAAACTTTATTAATATTTTTTAAAAAAAATTAATATATTTGAAATATAAATTTATAAAAATTTATTTTTCCTCTTATTCTTATAATTATATAAACAATTGATACATAGCATTAATTAAATGAAAAATTAAAAATGCTCCTTTTTTTTATCATGATCAATCAGTCATATTATATCAAGTGAAAGTATGTGGCCACTGAAGCTGAAAAAGATAGATTACATCACTAAAATCCAGTAGCAAAGTGAAACTTTTACTGAATGTCCAATGTGCAAGCACTTGGATTCTCAAAATATATATAGTAGCAATTATAATAATTATTAATTATACATTCAACCATTGAATTTGCTACAGCTGCATTTTTATCGAGAGCACGTATAGAGGATACATAGCATTTTTCTCAATCTAGAGGCACCACTTGGTGGGGTTGAAGGATCATGATAACTATATGTTTTGTTTAAATTGAAATATTAATTTAAACTCTATACACCTCTGGCATAAACTAATATATTAATTATTTAATAGTTACCTAAATAAATAAATTTAACCAAACAAAAGTGAAAATCGATGCACAATTAATAATCAATTAATAATAAACTTTTAAATAAAATTTAAAAATACAGTAAATTAGTTTTTAATTTGTCAGACTAAATTAATAAATAAATGTAGGTTAATTTTTTTTATAATTTTGATATCTTGAATTTGATATAATCTAATATAAAAAAATAAAATATAAATTAATGTGTCAAAATTAAATTTCGTTAATATTTGATTTCAAAAAATTATAAATAAGTCTAAAATATAAATTAAAGTGTCAAAATTAAATTTCGTTAATATTTAATTTTAAAAAAACTATAAATAAGTCTCTAATCTTTTATCTTAAAGATAAATAAATCATTGATTAATTAAAAATATAAAAATATCTCTCTCTTTTTAAAACGTGAAATATCTAAGTCTTTTCGAAAAATCTATTTATTTTTATATATTTTAGACAAAAAAGTTTAAATATTTCATATTTTAAAAACTAAAGATATTTTTATATTTTTAATTAATTAAAAACTTATATTTTTTAAATTATAAAATTTGGATCTTATTTATTTATTTATTTTCGTTGATTTCTTATTGGCATTAGTGGCTTTCTAATTTTGCTAAGGGGTATCAATCACTTTCCTCAAGTCAAAAGCAACAGAAATTAAGGAATCATCATTATTAATCAGATGAGGAAATTAAAACGTGAGTTGTTTCTCATACACATGAAAAATCTATTATCTTAGCTTGTTCCCATAGTTTATATATATATATATGGTTTAGTTATTCGTTCAATTTCTATAATTTCATTATATTTTTAATTAGAGTCTTACGTATTTTTTTAATTAAATCTCTATATATTATATCAAATTTTATAATTAAATTTTTATCGTAAAAAATATTAAAATTAATAAAATATTATGTTAAATAAAATGAATATATCTAATATTTAATTGAATATTTTATTTATTTAATAAAATATTTTATTAATTTTAATATTTTTATTATGATAAAAATTTAATTATAAAATTTAATATGATATATAAATTAAATTAAAAGAAATAAACAATTTCATTAAAGATTTAGTGTAATCATACGAATAGACAAAATAATTAAATCTTTATATAATGATGAGTTGATATAGCACTATATTGAGGGAACCATTATCATTATTGAACTTAATCACCTTGATATCACAACCAATGTTAGTTTTATATTTATTTTTAGGTTAACAGTGTTATCAATTATTGATGCCAGTGAATAATTTAGAAGAACAGTAAGATTCATATCTCTTTATCTCTTGGATAATATTATATAGATAATTACTTTGGACATTGAATTAAAATAACAATGATAAAACAGTAATAATGAAAGGGATTGAAGGACACATGGGGAACGAAGATGGAGAGAGTAACACTTTGGTATATGTATTTGATAACTCAAATTGACCCTAAATCAAAAAAGGATTTTTTGTGTAGATTACACTTTCCACAAGTTACATCTCAAATTGATCGTTAAGAACTTTTCCTT
Source organism: Arachis hypogaea (assembly GCF_003086295.3). Lineage (NCBI taxonomy): Eukaryota > Viridiplantae > Streptophyta > Magnoliopsida > Fabales > Fabaceae > Arachis > Arachis hypogaea. The sequence continues at coordinate 94,518,911 of NC_092040.1, forward strand.
TTGGTGTGAGGCGAAAAAAAGTGTAATGGCTTGGTGAAAAATGAATGGGGAGAAGAAAATAAATAAAAAAATTATAACTAAATGTAATTATTGTTTAGTATTATTTGATTATATTAACATATATTATGTGATGATTTATGTAAAAAATAATATGTAGAAATCATATCTGCGATTATATATATATATATATATATATATATATATATATATATATATATATATATATCATTTTCCTTGTACAAATTAGAATGAGTAATATGTTTTTTTTGGTACTGGAGTGATGTTTTTTAGTTGCTCACGGTATCTTCGAGTCTAATAGGTGAAGAGCAATTTGTTGCAGATCTGAGTTCCATTTAAAAGTCTATTGCTGACCAATAAATTATTACATGCACAAGACGACATTAAAACTCAACATGGCTAGCCCACACCACAGTTTTACACTTTCCACTCTCCTCGATTCTTCTAAATCATGTTTTACTCCTCTTTTTTTTGCTCATAAATATTTCATAATTTATTTTAAGGCTTCAATTTTATGGTTCGGGCTTCAGGCTTACAAATATACATTGAAATTTTGATATTATAAGCTCAAATTCTAGATTGGATTGGATTATTACCATGGATATTAGGATTGATATCAAGTAAATAAAGTGAGAAAATGAGCAACTTTTATTATGAACTGGTCGCATTAAATAAAAATTAAAAATTTAATAGTGATTCTCTCTCTTTTTTTTTTCGGATATTCTGTTTCTCAAAAAATTAATGTGTGAAATATGTTACATTATACATCAATAATGAGTTATGTGGTTGATGATGATAATATTTTTTATTCTTCAAGTGAGTTAATCAATGACAAGTTTAGGTCTATGTAATTCATATGGATTAAGGTGATATATCATTTCCATTATTGGTCAATAATAGCCTTCTCTCTATTTTGTGACTAGCATTCTGTGAAGGATTTATCAAACCAGGTTAAGGAATCATAAAAAAAATTTTTGTATTGAAATTGTTCTTTAATGTATTAAATATAACAAAAACTTCAAATTTTTCCTATTCAGTGCTTCCTTTAAATATAACAAAAACTTCATTAGTGTTAGCAAAACTCCTCTATCAATTACCACAACATTTAGTTTTCTGGTATATATATGTTGCATCGAAGAACTCTGAATTAGTTAGTTTAAATAGTCCAAGATTGAACAAGGAAATATTCCGTACCTACATCAAGGTATTAACAGCAATTCTTAAATATTGCAGATTAAACAAGATATAATGAGAAAGAATCTAATAGAGACAAACAAAAGACAGAGAAAAGAAATTACCCACTTTCAAAGGTCAAAGTGAACCCAATTTTTTCATTCCAAATTCAAGAATTTGCCAAACCTCCCCAAATAGGATTCGTGTGTTTCTTCTGTTTGGAGTTCAATTAAGGAAACATTTGAAAGCTCACTTATGTTGGAAGTTTATACATTTGTATTACAGCTAATGTGATTTATTTAACCTAATTAGAGATAATAGTTAGTTAGATTGATGTACTCCTGTACTCCTATGTATATATATACTTTACTTGTAAACAAATACCAGTAATGAATTCACAATTCTTTCTCACTTTGCATCCCAATAAGTTGGGACTAAAAAAGATTAAAGTAGAAAAATAACCATTTACACCAAAGTAAAGTAATCTAGACAAAATTTGAGAGTTATAAATAAATTCTCTTAATGCTACAAGCTCTGAATAGTACAACAAACTCTTCTATAATAAAAGAAGAGAATCACTTCAAAATGAAGCAACTTCCTTAGAGCTCCTGGCTAGTAATTATAGTATACACTAGTACACATGAACTTGTATTTTTCAGCAGAAACTGCTTCTGCAAAACTGAAAATTTGTTAGAATTAATTAATGATTATGAAAATAATCCGGTTTCTTGGTTACAAGTTCATTTTGAAAAGAAGAGGGTCCTCACTCCTCTGAAGCATCTTACCTAAGCATGCTTTAAGAGCCATTCCAGTGTCTAAACTTGCATATTCCACGACGATCTTCTACAAAAGAATTGCGAATAGACTGCAACATGGCTCGTACAGCAGGAACACAAGTCAATTCCTCGTGTTGCTCCTGAGAAAATAAGTTTAATTTACGATTTAACAACCGAACAGATCACGGTTACCTGAAAGCGACAAAGCAAAATAGAGAAATACCACTTCGGCAAGCCTGTCCTCGAATGACCCAGCATTTGCATCAGCACGCATGAATATCTTCCGATAGGCTGCTTTAAGGCTCCTGATCTGGATTATTAAACAAGATAAAAGTTTAGTTGCACTTAAAACAATTGAAGACCAGTAATTTTAAAATTTTTGTTAGTATAACCTCTGCAGTGCTGAATCCACGTCGAGTCAGGCCCACTAAATTTAGACCCCGAAGCTCCGCTCTTTCTCCGGCTACCATCGTGTACTTTGGGACATCTTGTGAAACCTTCATTTATGTAAGAACATGACATTGTAGTTGCACACCTGAGTAATGTTAAATCATTTGGCATGGTAACAGTATTTGCTTTAACAAGTTATACAAGGAAAATTCGATATCAATAATACAGCAGGCCCAGTTTAATCAACTTTCTATTAATCATCCCGATGAGCAAGAATGCTCTATTGAATTCCAAAATCAAGAACAACCAGATTCCTCATACAATACTTACTAATCACAGCCTTCATAAACTTTTTTCTGATTGGCTTAGATGTTGTATACTATCCTTACATGATATCATAACAATCTTTTTTTTTTTTTGTTACAAACAGAAAAATTCGAAACGATGAAATTCAAAGTAAAACGTACCACAGAACCACCACCAAGAAAAGAGAAAGAGCCAAGATGGCAGAATTGATGAACAACCGTAGCTCCTGCAGTGTGAACATAGTCCTACATATGAAAAACATTAATTATTTTCCAATCCCCGCTTCATACACAGGAAATTAACCAAAGAAAATTTATCATGAAAGGTAGCGTAGGTTATGAATAGGGCTTACTTCCACCACAACATGCCCAGCTAGAAGAGTATTATTCGCTAAAATGTTGTTGTTACCGATCTTGCAATCATGAGCAATATGACAAGATCCCATGATCAAATTGCAATCACCAATAACCTAGTCATATGAAGACGGTAAGAATGTAAAAAGGGTATATATGTGTGTGCATCTGTGAAATATTTTCTCCGAAAGCAATTTACTAAAGCCATTGTCTTACAGTCTTATTGGTTGACTTGGAAGAGCGGTGTATTGAAGTATGTTCCCGAATATCGTTATTATCTCCAATTTCCAGGAAACATTCATCCTCTAGCTACAGGGTAAGTAAAATTTAGAAAACTTATTATATTCCCAAAATAAGGAAAACATGAATTACAGGACTTTGCCACATATAACATTTGTGAACACACTGAAATTGATTCATAATATGGATGCCGTAATATTAATAGTACAATAGAAAATGACAATTGACAAAATGATAACACAACATTATTAAAAAAAATCCCCAAACTAATTAATCTGAAACATACCTTATATTTCAAATCTTGACATTTGACACCAATCACAGCATGATGCCCGATGATGTTATTGTTTCCAATGACGGTACATCCAGGATAATCATCACCAACAATAGCACCACTGCCAAACAGAATTCCCCAAACAATATTATGATCATGTAATCGATGAAAGCAAACTACTCAGAAGAAGAAAAACTTAGAAGAACATAATAGGATAACATTGAACTCACGCCATCATCATACAATTGTCCCCTATATATGTATTTCCAAAAATATGGCTTCCAGGATGCAGTTGACAACCATTCCCCAACTTCGCGGAGGGACTCACAGTACAAAAAGGTCCAATGGAAACCCCCTAAGCATAACAAGAAGAGACCCAACGAAAACTTAAAAGTGAATATATGAGTGCACAGCAAATTCGCATTGATATCAAATGAAGACCGCAAAACACAATAATAAAGTAAACAACAATGCAAACTACAGGTACATATTAAGTGTCCAGAACGAACACCAAGCTCTTTACCTTAAACCATTATGCTTCATTCTTTTTACTTTCTGAATTGCACATCAGAAGGCAGAAGCTGTCTGTCTTTTTTATGGTAAAAAAACAGACCATGAATTCATGTTTGGATACACTTCTTCTAAACTACAAATAATCTCCGCATCCCGTTCAAATCTTATGGTTTGACTAACAGAAGCAATTAAACAAACAAGTGGTGACCAGTGACCACTGACCAGTACCACAAAAAACAGGGACAGAGTCTAATAGAACACAAATTAAGGTCCAAATCAAACAATTCTCATTCAAACGATATGATCTCCCTAACAATAGTGAATTCACTACTGGTATTTGCTTACAAGTAAAGTATATATATATATATATATATATATATACAGGAGTACATCAATTTAAGTATCTAACTAACTAATATCTCCAATTAGCTTAAATAAATCACATTAGGTGTAATAAACTAGGATAATGGAGAAAAGGATGAAACTTTGGTAGAACACTAGAACCCCAATAAAAGAAGAAGAAGTACCTGGCCGATGAGAGCATTGGGATGAACAATTGCGGTGGGGTGAATGAAGCATGGGTTTGTGGCAGTGTTGGAAGAGTGGACATTAACACTTTGCTCCTCCTCTGCAAAACCTGCAAAAACATGACACAGCACAGCAAAGAAGTGGCACAAGCAAAGAGAGAGAAAACCATAATAAGAACCCAACAAGGAAGAAGAAAACAGAGTCAAGGTTGGTGATAGAGAGAGAGAGAGAGTAAAGTGATGGTTTACCGGAGAAGAAGCGTGGGTGGAACACTGAACTTGGGAGGATGCGGCTGCGGCGGCTGCTGAGAGCGGTGAGTTTAAGGAACAACGACGACATCATTTAGTTTCAGTAGATGCTGCAAGCTAGCAACTACCATCTACCACTTGAATTTTGTTTTCACTAAATTACAATTTACAATTTTACACCATTATTTCTTCCTTTCTTTTTCTTTTTTGTTTTAAAAAAAATTGATATCATTTTATATGAATTTATTAATCATTTATCAACATTTTAGGGTAGTACTAATATACCCTTAAGTCAGGTTTTTGTTTGAACTTTGAACTTTATTAAATGGTAAATTATTAATTTATTTTCTTTATTAAAAAGATATGAGATTCAAATTCACCTCAATATTTTTTAGAAGATGATAAAATTGTATCTCGTTAGTCATCGAAAAATATATATTTATCACTTTATATATATATATATATATATATATATATATATATATATATTACAAGTTATAAAAGTATAAAAATACATTGTTTAAAAGTTGTATTTAAATACCCTTTATAACCTAAAAGTATTAGGTTCATAATCCAGAAATTTTGTAATGTATTTAGTTGGAAATTGTAATATTTTATTAATTCAAATTAATTATTTTAAAATTTAAAGAATTTAAAACTAATTATTCAAACATATTTTTTCATCATAAATGATAATAAAAATGAGATAAAAAAAGAAACTAAATATATTGAGGATAAATAAATATTTCACTTTTACCTTAATAATAATATCGATAATATTAGAAAGACAAAAAACAATCAACTTAAATTTATCTTATTTAATATTTATTTATTATAGAATATATTAAATAAAGTCAAAAATAATAAATTTTAAAATTTTTTTGTTAATATTTTTTTTTGTCATTAAACATTTGCTTAATAACACTATCTCTTGAAAAGTTGAACGAACAGGGAATATAGTAATTTAATACAAACAAATGTAGAGTGCTAAGAAGGGGCAATTCGGTGATATAACAAACACAACATATATAATAATATAAAATAAAATATATATATATATATATATATATATATATATATATATATATATATATATATATATATATATATATATATATATATATAAATGTGCACTAACTAGTTAGCAACGGTCATATGATATATCATCAAAATCAAAAACAAATCAGTGCAGTGAAGTGAATGACGGCGCAGCTCAATAAATGGTGGTAGTAGTGCCAAATCAGGATCACCATCATTCCTCCTTCATCTTCAAAAGGCTCAAGAGGGAGGAATGCAGCCACACCAAACATGATTCTATCTTCTCCAAATGGAAGGTTCTTCATACAATATTACATATTTACAAAACACAAAATTGCTTATTTCAAAGGAATTTGATCAATTTTGTTGCTGAATTGTTGCAGATTTTAATTGGTGCTTCCGATTGGGAAGATCATTCAAAGGGAAAAGAAGGATGTGCAAGATACAGGATCCATAACCTGCCAGAAAAAGCTTGTCCAGGTGTATATGAGCTTGGAATAGCTGTGTCATCAAGGAGTGATTTGGGGAGGCAAATTTACAAACTTGCCCCTGAGTGTGTAGTTGTGACTTACCTTGGAGAAACTGATAATGTAAGGGATAGGTTGCAATGCTATGGCAGAGATGGATCTCATTTGCACAGCAAAACTTCTCCTGAATACTCAATTTATGATTCTCTCCAAAAGAAGAGGCCATTGTTTCAGGAGATTTTTTCACAGGGATACCCTATTGTTTATAGATGGGTTGCTGTAAGTGTTTTCTTACACATTTTATTTCAACATTTTCAATCCTTAGGTTCTCCTATTCTTAAAGTCTTTGGTTCTATGTCGATGTGTTGCTTGATAATATGTCTAAAAGGAAGACTCTTTCTTTGTTTCTTTTTTTTTTTAAATTATTATTTTAGGGTCAATAGTTCTCAATCTCATAGTTTAATCAGCATGAACATTCATAGTCACAAGTGTCTCAGATGAAAATTCTTAGTTATCAAATATTGGGATAGAAATCTACAATTAATATGAAAAAACCTATGAGAAATTCAACACACAAGTTTGAATAAGGTTAAATGGTTCTCTTAGTCCCTACACCATTTTAAATTTTATAATTAGATTCTTATCATGCAGAGCTAAATCTCTATACTTAAAGTCTTCTCATCTTTAAAATATTCTATTAACTGTAACGTTTTGACATAATAAAGATTTAATTACAAAATTCAAAACGGTGTAAGAATTTATTTGAAAGCTTTTAAACTATAAGGACTTAATTATAAATTTGGTAAAATTATAAGACTAACAGAGTATTTTAACATTTGAATAATGCAATCTTTTTAACTACAATGATTATTACTGTTTTGATGAACAGATGAACAATAAAGAAGAGGCCAAGAGAATAGAGTCTCAGCTGCTCAAAACATTTGATTATGCATGGAATATAAGCAGTAATGGTTGCCGGCGGCCGAACGATATTCTTCAAAAGATAAACAAGATTTCCTCCAGCACAAGAACAATCTCAGATATGGCCAGGGAGCTCCTACCTTTCACCCGAAAACAAGTCGGTATCCGAATTAAAGTAGATGAAGAAGAAGAAGACAGTGATGGCATCTACAGTTTCATATCTAGGGTGTTCAAATTCAACAAATCAAGGCCTAGGAAAGTCGAAAATATCGTCATTGCCAATCAGCAGGATGCTGTAATTTGTGGGGTGGCTTTAGGTGATGGTTCTGTCTGTATAAATACACCAGCTGAAAGAAGAAAGAGGTGTCCTCAACACAAAGGAATGAGAATTAATAATGTGTCCCCTGCCAAAGCATTTGTATCCCCAAAATCAAAGAGCAATTTGGTTTCAGAAATCAATAAGTTTATGGACCAAAATGTTAGCAATGATGATGTACCAGACATTCCAAAAAAACCAGTTGAAGAGAGTAGTAGTAAAACCAATATATGTGGAATCATATTGTATGATGGTTCACCTTGTAGAAGAGTACCGGTTAAAGGAAGGAAAAGGTGCCAAGAGCATAAAGGAAAGAAAATTTATGCCAAGCAGAAGATGATTTAAGGATTTGGTGATTTGTTCTGTTGTTGTATAAGGTAACTTGTTAGATTATGTTTAATGTCCAAAAGGAAAGTGAGTCAACACAAGAAAATGTGAGGACATCAAGTCCTAATTCTGTTGGTTGACAAAATATAGAGGAAAATAATGTATTTAATGTTTCATGTTGTTGTAATATGAATTGTATTTTGGTGTTTTACATTGTTTTATAAATTCAATGTTAAACTGTTGTTGTTTTAGAAAATTCTTCGCTCTTTAGAGAATTAGAAATTTTCAAACTCAGTAGTTAAGTAGAGTAATAAGAAGGAATGTGCATTCAGCTAATGCTAATACCACAAAACTCTGTTTTAATTAGTCCATGATAGATACATGTTATATTGTATTTGTAAAATTTTTTGTTGCTGAATAAGCTTTTTAGAAATCTAAATTATTGATATATTTATCTTTTTCGAAATCAAAATAGTAACACGGAAGGGAGTTTTGAAACATTGATGGAGTTTTCTCGGTGACTTTTGTTCGGTAGTCGGTTTCCGGACAGATCGGGTGAGTAGGTGAGGGAGTGGGGACGCCCTTGCCTTGGTCGTACTGGAGTTGGATTTGCCGAGTAGCCGAGCACTTGTTGCGGAGAGAGAATGAGGGGGTGCCACCTGTAAAGACACTCCGACGCTCAAGTCAGCAATGTGCAGGCGGGCAGAATAGTTAGGTGAAAGGATATCACGTACCTTGGGGAAGGACAGGTCCTTCCCTATTTATACTGTATCAGAAGTGGGCCCTGAGGGGACGAGCCCACTTTCCGCGAAGGTTCCTCCCAGCTGTGTTAGGGGAATGATGAGGACGCGTGTCCAGATGCCGTGGCAGGCACTAAGGGCTCGATCGCCCGGGTCGGGTTCCCAATGGGTCGGGTCGACCCGTGCGTGGCTTGGGCCAGACCGTAACAGTGCCCCCACGCGCCGTTAATCTGCCGTATAGGCTGTTGGCGGCGAGCATCCTGTCATTGTTGTCGTCTGGTCGGCCGTTCGTGTGGGAGACGCGCTGCCCGCATGCGTGCCCGTTCGTGGTTCGGGGCGTTCCATTTCTGCCTTGTTTCTCGCACGGGGCATTAAATGCCCATAAAAGATTGAAAAAACCCCATGTGTGCAAAGACGATTTTGCCCCCAGGTCTTTCGCGCTTCCACTTAGCGCGGTTTTGAACAGTTTCCACATTTCTGTTCTTCTTCTATTTACTTTACGTTCCATATCATATTGCCCATTCATCCTTCCTCCGCTCTCATTACGCAAAGGTTGCTTCCATCGCTCTAGTGTGCTTCGTCCTTACTAGAACTTCCTCAATTCTTCCAGGTAACTGCCTCTTTTCCTTTTACTCTAATGATTGTTTGCATGTCTGTCATGATCATTTTTCTTGTTCTTGCACTGTTCTTGCTCTTTTCTTGTTTTTTTTTTTCTGGTTATTCATGGGCGCATTTTATGGATACACTTTCTTTTCCTTTGTTGATCATGGGGGGGTTTATGCTTTTTGTTCGGTCTTGGTTTGTCTGGTCCCCCTTGTGGTTACGGCACGAGGGGTTTCTTTGGGCTTTTCCCGGATTCCGGCCTCACGGACTAACCGCACGGTGCCCCCCACTGTAGGTATGCCTCGTGTCGTTAGCCGAGCTTCGACCTCCGCCGCGAGTTACGACCCGTATGCGTGGGTAGTTTCCGACCTCAAGAACTCTCCCAATCAGATGGGGGAGGAGGAGCTAACGGAGTTTCGCCAAGCCGAGTATCTCTGTGGGGGTACTGACGAGGAGGCAAACTATGATGTTTATGTCCCCGCCCCTCACGAGCGGCTTTATGAACTTAATTTCAATGCCCCCCGGGTTGCCGATTGGATCTGGTTTTATAAGGCCATGTTCACTCAGGTTGGGGTCCGCATCCCCTTTTCCCCTTTTCAAATGAACCTCCTAAACCGGATTTCCGTGGCGCCGTCTCAATTGCACCCGAACAGCTGGGCGTCCATTCGCTGTTTTGAGATGGTGTGCGAGTACTTAGAGCTGCCGGTCTCCGTTGATGTCTTCTTGTTTTTCTTTAATCTAACTAACCCTTCGAAGGAGGGGAAACATAAAAAGGGGTTCATGTCCTTCCGGTCTGCCCAGGGCCGGAGAATCTTTGGCTTGTTCGAGGACTCCTACCATGGGTTCAAGGACAAGTACTTTAAGGTCCGTCCGGCTAAGGGTCGCCACCCTTTTTGGTTATCCTTGGAAAAGGAGCGCCTCATCCCGACGTATTGGAGTTTCGGGGCGGGGTCTAATCCTTTTATCAAGGTTACTTATAAAGGGATGTCGGCCGTGGATCGGCGGGTAGCCGACATCTTGTTGGCAGTTCTTGGGAGAAATAACGTGAATCCCCATCTCCTCATGGGAAATCGTGAGGTTGCCCGAGATTATGTCTGTGAGTTCCTCTTGCCGTGTGGTCACTTGTTTAAATTTTCCTATTGCTTCTTTTGTTTGACTTGTTCGTTTTTCAAATTGTTTTGTAGTGGGACTTTCTGCCGAGGTGACCGGCATGGACAACTTGTTTCAAACTTTTCTTCAAGATGACGAGGGTGAGGAGACCGTAGGACAACAGGCAACGGTTCCTCCAGAAGTGCCCGCTGCCGACGTCGATGCGTCCGCAAAGGCCGCCACCCCGACCTCTGCCGCCACCCCGACTTCCGCGACTCCGATTCCTCCAGAAATTGCTATTCCTGGGCACTCTTCTTCTTCTCGTCGGGATGAGGAGGAAGATTTGTCCGTCATCCCTACTCCCAAGAGACAGAGGTCCCAGTCTAGTCCTGAGGGTGTTTTAACTGTTATGGAAAGAAACTTTGATGCCGGGACGTTCATAGACGCCCAACTGCTTCCGGGCACAGAAGATCATTTCCACGGTACCGACCTCTCGGGGCAGGCTCGGTGGATGTACCGCACTCTTCTTCGCGGCGCGGCCATAGCCAGGAAAGTGGAATTCGAACTTTCTGGTATGGCCTCGCTTCGTCGGAAGCTCGAGTCCTCTGTTAATGCCAATAATAAGTACAAAACTCAAGTTAAGACACTTCAGGACCAGCTGGTCGAAGTGGGAAATAAGGTTGATGCTGCTGAGAAAAAGGCTGCTTTGGCAGAAGAGAAATTGAAGACTGCCGATGCCTCTGTATCCCGTCTAACAGAGCAGGAGACGACCTTGAAGAGCCAATTGAGTGCCGCGCAGAGTCGGGTGTCCGCTCTGGAGAAAGAGCGGAACGAAGCAGTGGCGGCTGCCAAGGTTGCTCGGGAGGAAGCCGAGTTGTTCAAGCAAAAGCATAAGGAAGTCAAAGAGTAGGGCAAAAATGCGATTTTCATGACCGAAGAGGCCCTCAAAGCTCAGGTGAAGATCGTTTCTCCGGACTTCGATGTGTCGTCGATCGGAGTTTTCAAGACCATTAAGGATGGCAAAGTTGTTGATATGCCGAAAAAGTGATGTTTGTATTATTTAAACTTTTTGTTGAACCTGTTACTGCAACTTGGGTGCCCGTTAGTGGGTTTGTGGGCTTGTTTGCCCGTAAATTTAACTTGTTTTATTCGTCGTGGATTTACTTTGCGTTTTCGTTTACTCGCGTTGGCCGTTTATGGCGTGTGTTCTTGTTGTGGTCGTTCACCGAATTTTTGAACTGAGGGGATCCCGGGGTGATCAGCCCCGAGGCCTCGTATCATCGTTCTTATAGTGGTCGCCCAGAGAGTTAGGATTTGAAAAATAACATAGGCAAACATAGAGAATAACATAGGCAAAAATAACATAGGCTAACATAGAATGTAGAAAGTTAGGAGGGTTCAATTATTATATCCAAGACATTGAAGTGCTATTACGAAATAGATGGCTTATGAATAAAACCTCCTTAAATTATCGGCATTCCATGTTCTCGGGACCTCCTTGCCGTTGAGTCTTTCTAGCTTGTATGCTCCCCTTCCGATTACCTCCTTGATTCGATATGGTCCCTCCCAGTTCGCCGCTAGTTTGCCTTCTCCCGGGGTGGACGGGCCGATGTCGTTACGCCTCAGGACGAGGTCGTTTTCTTCGAACTTCCTTTTGAGTGCTTTGGCGTTGTAGCGTAAGGCCAATCTTTGTTTTAACGCTGCTTCTGCCAGATGGGCCATTTCCCTGGTTTCTTCTATTAGGTCTTTTTCAACGGTTTCGTCTACTCCCTTCAGGAGTAACCGTGGGCTCGGTTCTCCGATCTCTACGGGTATCACTGCATCCGACCCGTAGGTTAGTCGAAAGGGTGTCTCTTTGGTGGAGGATTGTTCGGTTGTTCGGTAGGACCATAGGACTGAGGCTAACTCATCGGCCCACGCGCCTTTCTTGCTATCTAGCCTCTTCTTGAGCCCTTGCAGGATTACCTTATTTGCGGACTCGACCTGCCCGTTTGTCTGTGGGTGCTCTACCGAGGAGAATCTCTGCTTTATGCCCAGGCGGTGAGGAATTCTGTGAACTTTTTGTCGGTGAATTGTGTCCCGTTGTCCGAGATGACGACCTCCGGGATACCAAACCGTGTTATGACTTGTCTCCACATGAATTTCCTGCAATTAGATGAGGATATGCTGGCCAGCGGTTCGGCCTCTATCCATTTTGTGTAATAGTCGATAGCGACTATGAGGTACTTGACTTGTCCCAGGCCAACGGGAAAAGGTCCTAAGAGATCGACTCCCCATTGCGAGAATGGTCGAGAGGCCGTTAGCAAGTTGAGCTCAGAGGCGGGTGCACGATGGAAGTTGGCGTTTTCTTGGCACTTGACACACCTCTTGACGAACTCCTTGGAGTCAGCCATCATGGACGGCCAGTAATATCCTGCTCGGATTAACTTCCTCGCTAGGGCTTTGCCACCTATGTGGTGGCCGCAGCATCCCTCATGGACTTCCTTGAGGACGTAGTCCGTCTGGTCGGGATGTAAACACTTCAGCAGGGGATGATTGAATCCCTTCCTGAAAAGCTGACCCTGGATGATGGCGTATCTGGCGGCTTCCCTTCTTAGCTTTTTGGCATCTTTTTCGTCGTCGGGGAGCTTGCCGCTTTCTAAGAAGTCGATAATGGGATCCAGCCAGGAGGGGCTTAGCTTCGAGAGGTGTAATGTGACTGCTGGCTCTCTCAATTTTCCTTGGATTAGAGACCGGTTGCCCTCTCCCGGTTCGGTGCTAGCCAACTTCGACAAGAGATCTGCCCGTGTGTTCTTTTCTCTTGGGACGTGCTGGATCGTGACTTCTTCAAACTTTCGGCTCAAGTCCTTGACCTTTTCCAAGTATTTCTGTAGCAGCGAGTCCCTAGCTTGATAGCTCCCGTTTACTTGGGAGGTGACGATCTGCGAATCGCTGCATATCTCCAACCTTGTTGCCCCGACCTCTGCTGCTAAGGTTAGGCCTCCTATGAGGGTTTCGTACTCTGCTTGGTTGTTTGAAATGGGAAAGTCGAACTTAATTGATTGCTCGTATACGACTCCAACCGGACTTTCCAGGATAACCCCGGCACCCCCGAACGTCTGGTTGGAGGCTCCGTCTACATGGAGTTTCCACCGTGTGTTCGTGTCTTCGGCTGGGTCCCCCGCTACTTCCACTAGAAAATCCGCCATTGCCTGCGCTTTGATGGCCTGCCGGGGTTCATATCGTATGTCGTATTGAGAGAGTTCAATCGACCAGGTCATCATTCTCCCCGCCAAGTCGGGTTTTTGAAGCACTTGCCGGATTCCCTGATCCGTTCTCACGACGACCTGGTGGCTTTGGAAGTACTGCTTTAATCTCCTCGAAGAGGTCAAGAGTGCCAGAGCTAACTTCTCCAATTTGTTATATCTCAACTCTGCCCCTTGTAAGGCCCTGCTGACAAAATAGACCGGTTGTTGTGTCCTTCCTTCTTTTCGTACTAAAACTGAGGCCAAGGCTTCTCCCGTTATGGCGAGGTACAGGTACAATGGCTCCCCTTCTTTTGGCTTCCCGAGGACAGGTGGTGTCGCCAGGATTTCTTTGAAGCGTTGAAAGGCTTCCTCGGATGCGGGTGTCCATTCGAACGCTATTCCTCTCTTCATGAGATTGAAGAACGGTAGGGCCTTTGTTGCCGATGCTCCAAGAAAACGTGACAATGAAGCCAGCCGACCTGCCAACCTTTGGACTTCCTTAATACTCCCTGGGCTCTTCATTTGGAGTATCGCTTGACATTTCTCCGGGTTGGCTTCCACCCCTCTTTGGGTTATCATGAATCTGAGGAACTTCCCAGCTTCCATGGCGAAAGCACACTTGAGGGGATTCAGCCTCATACCATGTTGTCGGAGGGATGCGAATACACTCGCCAAGTCGTTCAGAAGGTCGTCAGGTCATGTTGTCTTTGCGAGGATGTCATCCACGTAGACTTCGACTGTCTTTCCTATGAGGTCGTGGAATATCCTGCTCATTAACCTCTGGTATGTTGCCCCCGCGTTTTTTAGGCCGAATGGCATTACCTTATAACAGAAGGTTCCTCCTGGCGTTATGAACGCCGTCTTGTCTTCGTCCGGACGGTGCATCGGTATCTGGTTGTAGCCGGAGTAGGCGTCCATGAAACTTAGATACCGGTATCCCGCCGCGGCGTCGACGAGCGCATCTATGTTAGGGAGGGGGAAGCAATCTTTAGGACATGCTTTGTTAAGGTCGGAATAGTCTACGCACATTCTCCACTTGCCGTTGTGTTTTTTTACCAATACCACATTCGAGAGCCATGTCGAGTAGTCCACTTCCCGTATGAAGCCTGCTTCTAGGAGGCTGGCCGTTTGTCTGGCCACCTCCTCCGCTCTTTCCGCCGACATCTTTCTCCTCCGTTGGGCCACCGGGCGTGCTTCCGCCTTGACGGCTAGATGATGCGAAATGATTTTTGGGTCTATGCCCGGCATGTCGGCTGGAGTCCAAGCAAATAAGTCCCTGTTGGCTCTTATCATTTCGACCAAAGGCTCCTTCAACTCGTGTGGGAGGTTTTTGTTAACGAATGTGAATCTTCCCTCTTCATCACCGATTCTGAACTTCTCCAGATCCCCTTCTGGTTCCGGTCTAGGCTTTTCGTCTACTCTGGCATCCAGGTCGGCTAGGAACACACCGGACGCCTCCTTAGACTTCTTTCTGAGGGAGAGGCTGGCATTGTCGCAAGCGACCGCCGTCTCAAGGTCTCCCCTTATGGACCCTATGGATCCGTCATCGGTAACGAATTTCATGATTAGCAGCCTTGTGTTGATTATGGCTTCGAAATCATTGATCGTTTTTCTTCCCAGAATGATATTATAGGCGGTGGAGTCTCGGAGGATCACGAACTCGGCCATCGCCGATCTCCTGCCCTGGGGTTGCCCTATTGAGATTGGCAAGGATATTATTCCATCCGGTTTGATGAAGTGGTCGCCCAATCCTATTACCCCGTGTTGGTGAGTCGTCAAATCGGCATCTTTTAATCCCAGCGCATCGAACACGTTGCGGAACATGATGTTTGAATCTGCTCCTGTGTTAACAAGGATGCGCTTGACGAGACCGGTCCCTACTCTGGCCGTTATGACCATGGGTGGATTTTCCGGGACGTCGTCGAACCATTGGTCTTCTGGGCCGAAAGAAATGAATGGAGGCTTCTTAGAGTTTCGCGTCGACGAGGAGGAGATCGACAATATCTTGGCGTCCTTCTTATGTGCGGATTTGGATCTTGGTGCGGCGTTTTTGGCCGTCACTACGTTTATCACGGTGAGGCCGTGTTCTCCGCCTTCTGGCTCTTGTCGCCTTTTTGCCGAACGGGTTTTGCCTTCCTCGTCTTGGTCGCGGTAGCGCCTCCTTGGCTCCCTGATTAGGTGGGAGAAGGCCGCCAGTTTACCCTCCCTTATCGCTTGTTCCAATGCATCATTCAGGTCGAAATAATCCTGCGTTAGGTGACCGTAACCCTTGTGGTAATCACAATAAAGGTTCTTGTTCCCTCCGGTGCGGTCTTTGAGTGGTCGGGGCTTCGGCAGGATTCCTTTCTCGGCTATTTGTTGGTAGACTTCTACGATGGGGAGATTGAGCGGAGTGTAGTTGGTGAATTTTCCGACTCGGGGGAATGTCCTTGGTGCCTTACTCAACGCCTTTTCCCTGGTTTGTCCCTTTGGCCTTTCCCCATTGCCCTGTTGCCGGGCTTGATTGTAGTTGGGCTGCCGTTTGTTGGCGGCCACAACTCGGCTGACTTCCTCGTCGTTTATGTACTCCTTGGGCACCGTCTGGATTTCATGCATTGTCCAAACCGGTTTCGTGGTGAGGTGTTTTCGGAAGTTCTCGTTGAGGAGGCCGTTTGTCAGGCAAAGACTGGCCACCGAGTCGGTCAAGCCATCGATTTCCAAGCATTCGTCGTTGAACCGATCTAGGTACCTCCTGGTCGGTTCTCCTTGTCTTTGGGTTACCCCTAGGAGGTTGATAGGGTGCTTGGCTTTCGCTATCCGTGTTGTAAATTGGGCTAGGAATGCACGGCTGATGTCCGAGAAACTGTAGATGGAACCTTGCGGGAGGCCGTTAAACCATCTGATCGCTGGCCCTGCTAAGGTTACCGGGAAGGCGCGGCATCTTACTTCGTCCCCCACTCCCTCCAGATTCATACTGGCCTCAAAGGCCGTGAGGTGTTCTAGAGGGTCTTGAGTTCCGTCGTACCTCATGTCCGTTGGTTTGTCGAAGTGTTTCGGCAACCGGACCTCGAGGATAGATCGGTGGAATGGGGTGACGCCCATTATCACAGGTTGTCGTGTTCTCTCGGATCTCCCTTCCCCGTCTTCGCGACCCCTTGCCGCTCGGCGGGTTAGTCTGCCGCGGGAGTAGATGATCGTGTCATTTCGTCTTCTCGGTATGGGTGACTCCTCCCGCGTGCTCTCCGCTTCCGTTCGGGATGCGGATGTACGCCGCGGGCGGCTTCGGTGAGAGTCTTCCTCCTCGCTTCCGGGAGACGGGGTGTAGCTGGGATCGGTAGTTCGTCCATCCCGCTCCCGGTCGGCCAGCTGTCGTTCTAGGTTCTGGACCCTGTGGCGTAGCTCCTGCATTATTATGGCGCTATCGCCGCCCGTTCCTCCGAATGGCCGTGTTCTCGCGTGTTGTTGGGGGGGACCTCCGCCGCCCCTTTTGCGAGGCGACGGAAGCTGCCCCCTCCGCTCCGACTGCTCGGGCCTGGTCTCCGGGACCCAGCGCGACTTCCATTCAGGTCGAATTCCCCACAGACGGCGCCAATGTTCGGTAGTCGGTTTCCGGACAGATCGGGTGAGTAGGTGAGGGAGTGGGGACGCCCTTGCCTTGGTCGTACTGGAGTTGGATTTGCCGAGTAGCCGAGCACTTGTTGCGGAGAGGGAATGAGGGGGGTGCCACCTGCAAAGACACTCCGACGCTCAAGTCAGCAATGTGCAGGCGGGCAGAATAGTTAGGTGAAAGGATATCACGTACCTTGGGGAAGGACAGGTCCTTCCCTATTTATACTGTGTCAGAAGTGGGTCCTGAGGGGACGAGCCCACTTTCCGCGAAGGTTCCTCCCAGCTGTGTTAGGGGAATGATGAGGACGCGTGTCCAGATGCCGTGGCAGGCGCTAAGGGCTCGATCGCCCGGATCGGGTTCCCAATGGGTCGGGTCGACCCGTGCGTGGCTTGGGCCAGACCGTAACAACTTTAAAATTACAGGTTTAAGTCGTGTACATTACACTTTTTGAATGTAGTTCTTTCTCAAACTCTCCGCTAACACAAGATGCTTATCTATCAAGTTATTCTTTTTTAAATCTAAAATAGTAATATAAGTATATAAAATATATGATATTTCATATAATAACAATGATTTTATTTAAAGCAAGAAATAATTATGCTTATATCCATTTTATGTTTTTTCTTTTTTAATCAGACCTAGAATCTCATTAGTTACAATGTATTCACAGTTCACATACTCTCTATCAGATATCACAATACCAAATTTATCATGTGTTAATTACATGTCCTAGATAAAGCAAAGAGCCAATTATATGAGAAAAAAAACAACCTTAGATTTAAATATTGAGACGGCTTTTTTTATTGAAATAAATATAAAACTTTTTA
This sequence comes from Arachis hypogaea, assembly GCF_003086295.3. Taxonomy (NCBI): domain Eukaryota; kingdom Viridiplantae; phylum Streptophyta; class Magnoliopsida; order Fabales; family Fabaceae; genus Arachis; species Arachis hypogaea. The sequence continues at coordinate 94,536,874 of NC_092040.1, forward strand.
GTATTAAAACGGGGCGAAGTCTAAAAAAACATTAAGTACAAATTAAATGGGGTAAAATAATCTCTCTAGCAACCTCATAGAGGATTTTTGACTCGCTATGAAAGAGAGTTATTCTAAAATAAAAAATTTACTTTTAATGAATTTGATTTTTTCATTTTTGGTTATCGGATTTGCCATTTTGTGACTGTCATTTCTGAGGTGTCACTTTGCAAGTCCTACCAAAGAAATAAAATTTAAATCCATTTCACATGTGGCCGAAGCATGTGTAAGAGTGGTTGATATATTGAACTCTTACATTGCCACACTGAATTCGATATCCAACAGAAACTTGGTTGTAGTTGAAATTAGTGTGTGTGACTGTGTGAGTGGGGGTGTGAGTATATATGACAACGAGAAAAAAAAATTCTATTTTGCATGGACTCGCATTGAATTGGACTTGCGCGTTTTTGTAATGCTTTTTTGTTATGTGAAGTTTATTTTATATGTTACTTCAATAAAAAAGCCATATTGAGACTATCTTACAAGTTACAACACTGTTTTAGTATGTGAAAACAAATTGTGTGAATGAAAGGAATATTAACATGATGTAGAATGTGAAATAGAACAAAGTTTTTTTTTTTTTTTCATTAGGGGAGATCCACAGCACAAATTTAAATGTGTAGAGATATTATCGGGTCTAAATTTTTTACTTTTTATCACTTTAAATTACATAATTTAAAAGTTGAATTAATATTTAAATTTATTTGTGAAATTACTCGCACTTTATTATGATACTCAAAATTTTATTTTGTTCAATTTAATTTCTCAACTTATCATTCATGACTTAATTTAGTTTTTTATTATATTTCTGTCACAGAATTATTAATTACGTGTTGAGATACATAGATGATTATCACATGAATTTTTTAATAATTATCTGACATAATAATTGAAACTTTTATCTTAATTTACTTTTTAAGAAATTTTTAAATAAAATTAGAATTTTAAATGTTTTGCAAGGAATAAATTGAAATAAAAAAAATTTATTATTACTTTAAATAATCATTAAAAAATTTAACCACATAATTATCACTTTATTTGATTATGTGGTTAATTATTATGTGATAAAAATAAAATTAAAGACTAGCCTAAACTATAAATACTAAGTTGGATGACTAAATTTTATAATTAGTCAATATTATTATTTTTAATTAGCATATGACCAGTATTAATTTATATCTATATTTATAGATATTTTGTATATATGAAGCATATAATTTATATCTATATTTATTAAAATTTTACACATATAAAATAATATATTTTGCATCTATGTTTTTTAGAATTTATACACATAAATTAATAAAATTTAGGTTTAATTATTCTATTAATCCTTAGTTTTACCAAATTTTTTATTAAATTTCTATAATTTTTTTTCTTTTAATTTTATTATTAAGTTTTTTATAGTGTAAAAAATATTAGAATTAATTGAATATTTTTTCATAAATTGAAAATATTCATAATTAAAAATTTAACTAAATCTTTGACAGCATGTATTTTAAGAAAAATATTCTATTAATTTTAATATTTTTGACATAAAAATAACTTAATTATAAAACTAAAAAAATTATAAAAATTCAATTAAAAAATAAAAAAATAATAAAAAATTTAATAAAATTATAAAATTAATAAAATAATTAAACTTAAAATTTATTTATTTTTAAAAATAATTTAATATTATATTAGCTAAATAATAACCTAAAATACTCAGGATTAGAGTCTACACAGATTCTCATTGAATAAATCAAAATTTGGAGACAAGCAAGAGTGTAAATTGAAGGAGATATGAGTGTTAACTCTAAAAGTTTGGGATGTTAACTCTAAAAGTAGCCTATCCGTTTGATTTCGATATCCGATATTATTCTTCTGCAATTGTTCCATACAGCCTCCAAAATCAGAACTCCATGGAGCTCAAACTCCACTCATCAATGGCGTCACTGGCACCCGTTCCCCGCAAATTAAACACCGTCATCTCATCCCATTCCAAACTCCCACACTTCTCTCCTCCGAAGCCCTCCAATTGCTCTCTCCCTTCCACTCCTCTATGCTCCTACGCCGTTCCCGATTCCAAGAACCCCACCACCAACAGCAACAAGGTCCAACCCCGTCGTAAAAACGCCACCCCCACTGGTCGTTTCGCTCAAAAGACCCAAACTTCACGGAAGGAGAATCTTCCCAGAGAACCAAAACCCAAACTTGATAATACTCATAATAGGGTCGACCAGAACCGCCAAAACGCGCTGTTTGATGCAACCACCCTGAACGTTAATTTGATTGAGTTGTGCGAAGAGGGTAAGCTTGCTGAAGCTATGGAACTCATGGGTCAAGGTTCTGTTGCTGATTATGGTGTTTTTCTGGCCATGTTGAATTTGTGCGAGGGTATGAGGTCGCTTGAGTATGGGAAAAGGGTTCATGAGTTCTTGAGAAGATCGAGGTTTCGAGGGGAGGTTGAATTGAACAACAGGTTGATTGGAATGTATGGGAAATGTGGTAACATGAATATTGCACGCAAGGTGTTTGATCGAATGCCAGAGAGAAACATGAGTTCTTGGCACTTGATGATCATTGGATACACTGAAAATGGAGCTGGTGATGATGCTTTGTTGGTTTTTCAGGAGATGAAGGAGGCAGGGATACGGCCTGAGAGTGAAACTTTTGCATTGGTTTTGGCTGCGTGTGCAAGGGAAGAAGCTGTAGAGGAAGGATTATTGCACTTTGAATCAATGAAGGAGTATGGAATTGTTCCCACCATGGATCATTACAAGGAGGTTATTAACATTCTGGGGAATGCCGGTCAGTTGAATGAAGCTGAGGAGTTCATTGAGAGTAAGCCATTTCAGCCTGAAGATGACATTTGGGAGGCTCTTCGAAATTTTGCTAGGATTCATGGAGATATGGATCTTGAGGATCGTGCGGAGGAGTTGTTGGCATGTCTCAATCCTTCAAAGGCCATTGCTGATAAGCTTCCAACACCTCCAAGGAAGAAACAGTCTGCAATTAACATGCTAGAGGAGAAGAATAGAGTGGCCGAGTATCGGTGTGCCGTTCCGTATAAAGAGGCTGATGAGAAATTGAAGGGATTGAGTGGCCAGATGAGGGAAGCAGGTTATGTGCCTGATACAAGATATGTTCTCCATGACATTGATGAGGAAGAAAAAGAGAAGGCCTTGCAATATCATAGCGAGCGATTGGCCATTGCTTATGGTCTAATCAGCACTCCCCCGAGAACTACACTTCGGATAATAAAGAATCTGCGTATTTGTGGTGACTGCCACAATGCAATCAAAATCATGTCCAAGATCGTCGGACGGGAGCTTATTGTCAGGGATAACAAACGATTCCATCATTTTAGAGATGGAAAATGCTCATGCGGAGATTATTGGTAGAGTTACTACTCAAGTGTAGATACTCTGGTGCTGTCTTATTAGATTGTTTCTACCAAAATGTGTAGGGTTTCAAATCCATTATCAAACAGATAAAATATTCAAATCTTTTTGTTTCATCTAAGGATTGATCTATGTAGCTTCTCCGTTGTACATGTTGTTTAGGCTGCATATAATATAAGTTCCCACGAGCACAAGCGTGTAATGTTGAATCCCCCTGAAGTAGAGGCTGACCATTTTCTCTTGTAAGTAATTCTGTTGATATATTACTGATTAATAAGATCCACAATCATATAGGCTTAGCTAAGTTGCATTATAATCATTAGACTATTAGGTTGTGTTTGTTTACAAGAACAGGACATTGAGACAAGGACATAAAGATACAAAATTATATTTGATAGATGAGATAAGACATGGATAGAAACATTCTATCAAGAGATATTAAATTAGTGTATTTTGTGTTTATTCTAATAAAAAAGACACTGAAACACTAACGAAAGATATAATTTATTTTTTATTTTTTCTTTTTTTATTCTTATCAATTTTTTATAATTATACTTTTTATTATTATATTTTTCTTTCTAAATTTTTTGAATGAAAAAAATAAAAATAAATTAGACTTTCATAATTTATTTTAGTTTATTATCAAATAAAATATAAGAATACTAATTTTTATGTCTTGTTCTTAGTGTCTTTGTCTTTTAGAGTCATCATCGTTCAGACTTCAGACCAAAAATAAAAAAATAGACAAGCTCACTTGTACTTCTGATCTTTTCAATGTAATGCAGAATCATCAGTCTAGTGCTTTGGTATCAGCGTGCAGATTTCATTGGATTGTAATTGTAAGATTAGATTACTGGAATTAGCTACTTATATTCAAATTATCTCTTGTAATTGAGATTACTCCAATTTCAATAAATGAATATATTCTTACCCAAAGAGAATACCAAATGGAGTACCAAATAGCCAACAAAAGTTGAAAAGTAGTAGAAGTAGAAATCTGGCGCCAACAGGTGGTCAAAGGTAATATGAATCTGGCGGCTGCCAAGAATATAATCCCCTGTGCTTGCACATTCAAAAAGTGCAAATTATCTTTTATTTGTATGTACATAGTTTGTGTCCTATCTCAACAACATATTGTCTTCTCGTTACATCATGAAAACAATGGGATCTGCCACAAGGGATCATTCATTCCCTTGCAATCTGCAGAGAAATGCATGCTGTATCCTGTTTATGATGGAACATAATCTTCATCTCACAATGTACAACTCGAAAGAATGGAATGTGGTGCTAAAACAATGTGAATAGGATGAGGCCAAGAAACCTTTTTGAAGCCTATGAATTGAAGAGTTAGACAAGCGAAAATCTGAAAGGTAGCATCATCTGTTGCTGTTACTGTGTCTGCGACGATGGTTGGCTGATTCTTTTATTGGTTACCACTTCAACTGCAGCATCATCTCTTGATGGAACTCTCAGGTATGATTTCATGGTATCATAAACGGTAAACCCAATTGCCACTGATGGAACAACCTGAATTGCAAAAGAAAACATCAACTAGAAGGAATCTAACTGCTTATTGCTTTTTGCATTTTTGTTCACAAATCCTAAAAAGGAAATAGTTAAAATTAAAATAGAAACCAAACTTGTTGTAAAGTTTTAGTTGCTCAAATATGCAATTAGTTTTCCCATCCCACCTTTATGTAATTGATGCTGAGCCCTGAGAACAGCTGCTTCCAGCCCTGATTTCGAGCAATCACAACAAGTGATTTCATAATCCCCTTCAGTTCTGCATTATCAGATGCCAGCAGAGTTTGAACCTAGCCAGAATGTTGTCAACTTTGTACTATGCATTATTTGATATCCATCTACAAAACTTTTCCAATGAACAAATGATTTAAGTTACCTGCATTTGCCTCCTAACAACTTCAAGAGGATATGTGAAGGTCTGCCCCAATAGACCTGCTACGGATCCACATGTGAGTTTCACCATAATGCTTTTCTTGTACTCCTCAGGGACATGGCGCTTCATTTCTTCGTAGAAGTAAAACTTCAAACCAGCATACGGGAATATTCCGACAAGCGTTGGAGCTGTTGCCAGGAGCAAGTTGTGAGAATATCATAACTATGAAGATACAGCACTACAGATATAAGCAGATTTGAGGGCATACCTACTCCCCTATAGAGACCTCTAATGCCACCTTCTCTGTAAGTTTTTGCAAAGCAATCTTGGATCCCTCTATAAACTTGTTCATTATGAACCATCCCTGAAACATTCAACTTTTCTGGACTAACAACCTGCAGTCACAGATAACATATGTCAATCAGGGTTATCAAATTCTTGAGTTAACATGTAAATTCATCCGAATGAGTTTACAAATTTTTACCTAAACTCAGGAGTTTATAGAGAACTCTCAGGTTTGATTTCTAAGAAGGTAATCATATTGATCAGAATTCAGAAACTTTACCTGATAAGCTAACTTAGTCCGAATCAAGTCGAGAGGATACGTAAAAAGAACAGCCGTCCCTCCGGATAATGAGCCTGCCATGAGATCAAGGGTAGGGCCTTTCGAAACATCAGGGAAAGTAAGCATGATCCATCTGCGGTATTCCTCATAGGACATATAATGAAGTGCTGCATAAGGTATAATCCTTGCAACACTTGCTCCATTTCCTCTGCAATTCAATAATGATTAAATTAATTAGACAGCTGCAGAAAATTTCTCAATTATATTCTCTCTCTACTTTCTTGTTTCAATGTGTTAGTTGCTGAGGGTCTTCTAAGTTCTACCTGTAGAAACCTAAAAAGCCTTCGGTCTTGGCAATTCTGCTGACTGATCCAACAAGTCCTGAGCTGTGAAACTCAGCTCTTCGCGTCTGCAAGGAATGACAACAGAAAATTACAAAAAATGGGGTAAAGAGAAGAAACCCATTTCACCATCAATTTTGAAGCAAAAAATAAATACACTAAAGATGCAATCTTTCTAACTTTGAAGAGTAAAGGGTATCAGAAATAGACTTCATTTCTTGAAAAAAGGGATTAAAACCAATCAATCAAAATATTCAACAGTACGAAATAGGGGGATAGAAAATGAAGCAATGAAGTAAAGGTGAAATCTTTGGAAGAATATGAAGAGACCCAATTGATGAAAAGAGTTGAAAGGTAGAACCTGGAAGAGGATTTTGACACGTTCGAGTGGGGCAACGACGGTTTTGGCGAAACCACCAGCTGTGCCACCCGCAAGAAGCTCCTTAGCGAAGAGGGGCATGGAGTCCAAGACATCATCAACCACCATGGCTTTACCTTCTTCTGCTCCTCTTTTGATTCCCATTCAAAGAAGAGCGAGGAGAGAAGAACAAAAAGGGAAGGTTCTTTGGCTTGTTCTGTTGTGTTCTGTTGTTCTGTTTGGTAGTTTGAGTTAGGAAGAGGAACCACGTAGGTTGGAAAGGTCAGAAGAAGTTGCGTTGAATAATGGATTTGTAACTTATTTATTATTTGGAGTGCGTGGTTTATTGGAAAACTATTTTTACCACATTTTGATATCCAACCAGTTGGTGCCAAGTAGGATCATGTTTGATGAATCCTCTCTCTCCCAACCTCTCTAAACAAATCTATTCCCTACTTTATGCTCCTCAAGGATTGGTTTAATGCTCAAACTTCCTAACCATCACCATTTCAGGATTTATTGTATTTAAATGAATACAAAAATATTTTCAAACACACATAAAAACAAAACTGGAGAAGTTAAGCATCTACACAACAAATGTTATTGTTAAGAAATTTATAGAAAAAATTGATAAAATAATTATTTTACTATAGAAATATATATATCTAAAACTTATGGTAGCTAATTCTTTTTATTCATAGAATATTTTGTTAAACAAATTATCTATTAGAAAAAGTGTTTATATTTATTAAAACATAAAATTATTTTTTATATACAAAATCCCTTTAGACAAACAAAACATATTTTTTAACAATATATCGAAACTCAACATAAATACATGCTTGACTAACATGCTCCATTAATTGATACAAGCATACTGATAAATATATTGTTTCAGTAATAAATCGATTTATTGTTTGAAATTTGGCCATTTAAATATAATTTAATTTAAAATATTTAATTAAATTATTTTAATAATTAACTTTATACAAAGATAATTGAATTTGAGTTTTGCATTTTAAATAACTTTCGATTTATAAGGTTAATTCTTTTTATACATGTAATAGAAGACATGTGTCAAAACCTAGTTAATCTATTAGGGATCACATTCGAACTTAGCAAAATGTCATAAAACGTGGGCGTTTTTATTTAAATAAAATAATAGAAGATCAAATTTAAGTGAATTCCTTAAATGAAATTTTAAAACGTGATTTTTTAAACTATATAATATATAAATTGTCCTAGAATGATGTGAGTTAGATAATGCATAAAACATGTTATCCTATGACGATTTATATATGAAATTTATTGGATAAATGCACACAAATTATTCTAGACTAATGTATTTTTCAAGTTGCATGTGAATCGTCCCACCATAACATGAGTTACGTTTTTCACCTAAATTTACATGTAATACACAACTTCAGCATCTAAGCACAATCTACGTGCAAATTCAAAATTAATAGATATATTTAGACATAATTTTAATTAAAATTTGTACTTAAATATTTTTAGGTTGAATATTAATTTTTTAATAAATTTAGGAAGTAAAAATTTTAATTAGTTAAAAAATTAAATATAAAAAATAATTTTGTTACAACAAAGATTTATCTTCTAAAATAATTAAAAAGACTTCATTGAAAAAATTAATTATTGTGTATGAATAATTCTCTTTTTATTTCAAAGACAATATCTAAAAAAATTAAAGAATTTAAATGTTTTAAAATAAAAAATTATTAAAATGATCAAATAAAAATTAACATCATTAAATTTGTAATTTTCATAAAATATATATTTCATTATTTTATTTTTAAAAATTAATTTTTTATTTTATTATTTTATTAATTTATTCAATTTAAAAAATTTTAATCTAAGATTAAATATTAGAATAATTCTAAAACCTAAATGATAGAGAATTGGCCAAATAGCAATCAATAATTAGATATTTAGAAGATACAAGTAATACCAGCATAAAAATGAAGTGAAAAAATCAAAATACATAACAAATGTAGAATTTAACCAAAAAAAACAATTGAGTTGAGTACTTGACGTACTAAAATTAAATTTTTAAAATATTTATGGTGTGAATATTTGTAGATATAGATCAAATTTATTTCAGTATCCTATTAAAACTAAAACTGAATTTATCTCAATTTTAAAACCTAATTCAAGAAATAAAAATATTTTTATATTCATAAATTATTTAGACTTATAAAAAAAAATAACTATCTAGACATAATACAAACAAATTTTGGATATAACTATCTTATACTTGATTAAAATTTTTAAATTGAATAAATTAATAAAATAATAAAATAAAAATTTAATTTTTAAAAATAAAATAATAAAAAATATATTTTATTATTTTAATAATTTTTTTATTTTAAAATATTTAAATTCTTTAATTTTTTTAGATATTGTCTTTAAAATAAAAATAGAGTTATTTATACACAATAATTTAATCTTTTAAATGAAGTTTTTATTTATTTATTTTAAAAGATAAATCTTTGTTATAACAAAATCATTTTTTATATTTATTGTTTTAACTAATTAAAATTTTCACTTCCTAAATTCATTGAAAAATTAATATTTAACCTAGAAATATTTAAGTACAAATTAAAATTATGTCTAAATATATCTATTAGTTTTGGATTTGCACGTAAATTGTGTTTAGGTGCTAAGGTTATGTATTTGTACTAGGGTTGTCGACTTTAGGTGAAAAAATGTAACTCATGCTAAGATGAGATAATTTACATACAACTTGAAAAATACATTGGCCTGGGACGATTTATGTATATTTGTCCAATAAATTTCATGCATAAATCGTCCTAAAATAACATATTTCATGCATTATTTAACTCACATCACCTTAAGACGTTTTATATATTATATAGTTTAACGAATTCACATTTAAAATTTTATTTAAAGGATTTACGTAAATTTGATATTCTATTATTTTATTTAAATAAAAAAAGCCTAAAACGTGTGTACAGGAACAATCTCAGCAATGTTACAGGAGATGCACAAGTTAGTATTGATGATTTTAGTCATATTACTACTTGACTAGGTATTTAATGTGTAATTAAACATGACAAAATCACAATTTTTATGTTAATACTTAATATAATGGGCCTACTGTATTTAGGTAGTAACATTTGTTTCTTGTTGAGCCTAAGTATTTCTATGTCCTGAAAGTTCAATGTGAATATTGATTATTTATAATTTTATACACATGGTTATCGTAATTTATAACTGAACTATTAATTAAACTCTTCATATTGTTCGATCATTGAGGTACTGAATTAACTAGAAATTATAGATTAAATTGATTGATACTATTACAATTAAATAATTATATAAAAATTTTATTTTCTTATTTTTATAATGGGGCTTTTAGTCTTATTTTTATATTAAATTAACTATTATTTTATAGTTTTATTTTTGAATTAAATTAACTATTGCTTTCAATTATTTTATCTTTTTTAATTTATAAATACAATTTAATTTTATTTAAGTAATATATTCGATAAAAAAAGATACCATATATAGCAAATAACAACTTTGTCTGATGATAAGTCTTATTTTAACTTTTAATTGAGTTTGGATGATTTTGACTAAATCTGACTATTTTTTTTTTAATTGAATTTGACTAAATTTGACCAAATTAATTATTTAATCAATTCAATTGATGATCGAACCTAATTTGAAAATTTTGATGGCTAAATTTTTAGTTTGACTAACCTGATTCCAACCAAATTTGATAATTATGTTTATATATTTATGACTTAACATATATATATATATATATATAATTGATTTAATAATTAATTTTTTGTGTATATATATATTTTATAATATTGAATATTCAAAATTAAAAGAAAGCTTAATCACTACTTTATTAATTTTTATAATTTTACAAATTTTTTAATTAATGTTTATAATTAGATTTTTAGTAATTGTTATTTTTCATAAAAAATACAATAGTTCAAAATATTTGCTTTTAGAATATTTTATTATTTATCCTAAAAAAGAATATTTCAAAAATAAAATTATATTTTTAACAAAAATAGTTAAAATAATTCAATTCAAAATTTTTATTTAACATAAAAATTTAATTATAAACTTTTAAGCTACAAGAATTTAATTAAAAATTTAATAAAAAATAATAAAAACTAATAAAGTAACTAAATTTTTTTAAAAAAATAACCATTTGTACCCATGAACTTTACGAACGCTGACAAAAGTATCCATTAAAGAAGAAAACTAATGTTGCATCTATCAAAGATGGATTCTGTAAGACAAAAATACCCAAATCCTAAATTTATGTTGACTTTTTAATAAAATTCCAAAATTACCCCACTATTATCTTCAACCTCTCCTCTCTTCTTTCCCAAATCTCAAACACCTCCATTGCCACTACCTTAACCACCTTCTATTCTCTACTACTCTACTAATAACCACCACTACCGCCATCTTTTCACGCTGACTATGACAAAGATGACAACATGACAACCAGGCAATCCATCGTTCCCACGCAACGTTAGATGGAGAAGCTCCACAAGTGAGACTGAACCGAGATCCAACGCGCAAGATCCTGTGGTGCGATTCAACTCCTCCTAGGTCCACTTCAAGTTCATGGACTCCTTGAAAAAAAGTCCTATATTTACAATAGTACAAATTACAAATTTATTATATAATTAACGAAATTGAACTTTCTCACTCTCCCAAATCAGTGAAATCACCACCATCATGTGCAAGATTCCTGTGTTATTCACATGCGACCCCACCAAAGCGATCTTGCTAAAGTTTCAATTTTTAGCATCCAAAGATGCTTCTCCTTCTGACATTGTATTGAAAGTGATGGAGGAAGGGTGGTGATGGTAATGGCGGTAATACAGTGTTGATAGGATTTGAGATTGAAAAAGTGATGATGAGAAGTAAAATTAAAAGTTAGAGTGAAATTATTATTGCTGTGACAGTGGAGAAGGAAGAAGATGAGGCTGACGGTTAGTGACGGTGGCGGTGATGATAGTATTGGTGAAGGAGGTGGTAAAATTGATGAAAAGAATAAAGAGAGGGTTAAATTTTGCTAAAAGGGATATTGAGATTAGGGTTAGGAAAATGGTAATTTAGGATTTTTAGATATTGAGATTAGGGTGTTTAGGCAATGGAAGTGTTTAAAATTTGGGAAAGAAGAGAAAAGGAGTTGAAGATAATGGTAGAGATAATTTTGGAATTTTATTAAAAAATTAACAAAAATTTAGGATTTAGTTACTTTTATGGTACGGAATTCATTTTTAATGAATACAACATTAATTTTTTTTTTGTAATGAATACTTTTGTCAATATTCATAAAATTTATGATACAAATGGTTGTTTTTCCAAATTTTTTTAACATATACGCTTAAAACTAAATAGTTACATATATAAATTGAAAAAATTATTATTAGGATGTATATTCTAGTAGTGCGACGGCTAATTGGTTGCACCAAGCTAAATTTTTCCTCTCTTTTATTCGTTAATAAATACACAATAAATATCCACCTCCAAAACAATATATAAAAGAAATAAAAATGATAATGATTAATTCTTTTACTAATTAATTTACACGCTGGTGGGTTAACATTAAATAGTAAATACATTTACAAATGGGACCTATGAAACTAGTATCCTAAGCTTTAGTAGATCCCAATAATGCAGCACATGTCTCCATCAATTCACATACTAGATTTAAAGTTTAGAATTTAAAATTTAGTCTATATATTATAAAATGGTTAAAAAATTTTAATATAGATTTAAAGATATATTTTATCTAAAAATAGAGATTTTTGATGTATATTTATTTTGTAGACAAGTAATATATTGAATCAACATGTAATCAACATGTTAGATACGTAGTACAATCGCATGCAACACATAAATAATGTGTTGTCATGTAACACATATTCATTTAATATACAAATAACGTATTATTACGTAGTATACATTCATTCAACACGCAGATAACATGTTGTTATATGACATATATTCATTCAACACGTAAGTAATATAATGTGTTGGATTGTTTTTTTGATATTTCTACAATTTAGTAAAACACTCCAAACATCCATATTTAAACAAAGCACTATTTTTTTTTATATCTAAAATAATTTCTGCTATAAAATAATTTAGTAATATAATGTGTTGGATTGTCTTTTCCTCCTACCACTTACCACACCAATCCAGCTAGGGTAGCTTTCTTTCATGGTTAGTGGTCATACTCATGCTGTTCCACACACTACTACATTTTAAATATTTAGTAATATTTATCTCTTAACATTTACTAAAGTGTTAGTAATTATTATAAAATTATATATAAAATAATATTTATAATAAAATGTTAGTAAATACATATAATTTTTTAAAAAAAAAACTTAAAAAGTGTTACCTATTCCTATTGACATGAAAATAAATGAAAATTCCCTTCTCTAAAATCAAAATTGGAGAGTTAACCTAAGAGCTGGGACAGAAGAAAGATCGGGGACCCTGCTATCGGCGTGATCTCACTCCAAATTTCACTCTCTTTCGCACTCTTGCTCTCAATTTCACACGCGCTCTTGATCTCGATCGTGCTTTCATCTCGCTCGCACTCCGCTCCTTGAATATCTCTCTCCCTTGTTTCGACAAACTCTATTTTTCTTTCTCGATCATATCTAGGGTTTGTTACTCTCTATTTTGAGGTGAGTCTGACAGAGAAGGAGAAGAAAAATCTCCTTTCGCATTCTTTCTTCTCTAATTTTCACTACTTCATTATTATTCTTGCAATCTTCTTAAGTATTTTGTATATATTTGTTAAGATATGTTGGCCATGAATTGATTGAATTCTTAATGTTAAGATCTGCTCAATTCAAGTCTGGGAGTCTCGAGCAGGACATTGATGATTCTAGAATTACATCTCCAGCTGCTAAGATACTCCTTTTTGTCTTGTTATGCAAATATATAGCAGCAGATTTGTCTTGTTCTGCAAATATATAGAAGGATGATGAGCAAAATTTGGTAACAATATTATTACTGTTTCAATAGAATTATTTGATTTATCAATTATTCATTATTTTTAATACCTTAATGCAAAGATTCTTACAGAGATTTTTAGTCTTGTTACTTCTGTGTTCCTGATATAATTCAAGTTTTTTTTTTGTTGAAGTTGCAAGATTCACTTGTTAATTCAAATTTCACTTGTACTTTTAGAGATGGTTGGTTTCTTTGTGTATAGGCTAAGACCATTAAGTTTAAATGTGTGTGGGTATGTTTCTTGCTCTATTAAAACTTTGCTTATGAAAGTTTAGATTTTTCTATTATTATAAAAATATGTAAAACTGTGTATATTAATAGAAGTTTATATGATCTCTCTTTTTGGACAAAAGAAAACAATTTAAAGAGCCTCTTCAAACCTTAAATCCTTCAAGTTGATGACAAGACATTTAGATTTTGTATAATTTATAAAGCCTGTGATATGAGGATCATTCGGGCTTAGTGAATGCAACAAAGTTAAAGCATGTTTCTCGCGTTTATTGATTTATTTCTTTTACTTGATAGGATTTTTTTAATTTTGATCACAATGAACTCAATGAGTAATAGAAGGAAACTGTTTGCTTAAGAATGAGCTTTATTATATTTTACTTTTGAATCTCTCTCTAGTTTATTTTTTTATGTGATCCTTTCATATCTCTTTTCAATTCATGTGTATGAATGTTGAATATAAGTGACACTTCTAATCCAACAAGTTCCCTTAAATTTCTTGGAAGAATTCTCTATCCACATACTTCTATGTTATATAACAAGCTTTCCATTTTCTTGCAGAAATTCCTTTCTTGGCAGAATTAATTATTTATATATGCTATTAGTGATGTCAACCATTTGCTGCTAAATCACTCTAAACTTCTGTTTTCAAGTTAAGTTCTTGCTAATGTGGTATATGTGAAAATCTCTGTTTTCAACTATGTTCCCTATTTCACCTTTATCACTCTTTTTATGGGGTATCATCTATCATGACTTCATCGATTCTTTTTTTTTGGTAACATAAAGGCCCATAAACACCATCTCTAGATGGAATAGGACATAACAAGGAAGTGACTCAGTATCATTATATGGTATTGGATCATGTCTTTTGAATATGCTTCGGTGTTTCTTTGTCACTTTTGTATGAAACTACCAATTACCTGTCACTACATGAGAAGAAAATAATTTGCATCCACTATTTATTAATTATTTTCTTCTATCAATTCAATTAGCTCTGAAAGGTATACCTGGGACAACAATTGATACATGCATCTTAGATAATCAACCAATAGGAGAAGAGTCTCAAGATAATCTTGATTTTAGTAATAGAGATATGTCAACCCTATGATTTTCTTTCTTCTAGATAATTTCATACTCCTCTCAATCCCCTTTACTAATGATTATTTTATTGAATTGTAAGAATCTTGATTTTGCTTCCTTTTACGCTTCTCTCCTTCTGGGCTGAATAGAGGTCTTGCTGCAAATGAGGATGATTTGAGAAAGGCGGATGCTGCGGCTAAGGAACTTGAAGTTGCCGATGGACTAGTTGATCTCTCGGCTGACCTCGATAAATTGCAAGGAAGATGGAAACTGATATATAGGAGTGCATTCTCATCTCGTACTCTAGGCGGCAGCCGGCCTGGACCTCCCACTGAAAGACTCCTTCCTATAACTCTTGGACAATTTTGTTTCTGAACTAGTATCATGCATGATATAACTGAAAATTGCTTTAGCCTGGTTCCAAGCCCTGTTCTTGCCGTCCTTTTCCTTTATCCACTCACCTCTAAGGTTCACTTTAATTTTCTATGATGGGCATTTCAATATTACTGATTTTTTGTTATCTTTTTTTCCTACTATATTACGGGACTTTTATGTTAACACAGATATACAGGAAAAGATTTTGCCAAGGATAACACACTGGCAAAGCCCCAATTATTTTGCATATTTTCCTTCCAACAGTAGCATTGTTGGATTTCTTGGAGAAATGCTCAGTGCTGGTTTCAACATTGTCGGTTTCAGCTGGATAACTTCTCCTGCCGCAATAGAACTCGAAATCATTGTTCTTGATTGGCTTGCTAAGGCACTTAAGCTGCCTCATGATTTCCATTCTACTGGTGAGGTCGTGGTCTGTAAATTTAGGGGATTAGGACACTTTCAAGTACATGCCATTCCCCTAAATGAGAATTCATTTTAGAAATTGTATTGCAGGACAAGGTGGTGGAGTTATTCAAGGAACAGCGAGTGAAGCAGTAATAGTTGTCTTATTGGCTGCTCGGGCAAGATCTTAAGGACAGTTGGAAAAGACGGTCTTCCTAAGCTTGTGTCATATACATCTGATCAAATACACTCTTCTCTACTAAAAACCTGCCAGGTACCTTCAATGAAATATAAAATTTGAGAAGGCTTTTCATAAGGATCCTCTATAAGTCCTAGCATTGAATCTTGAAGGATACCGTTTTATGATTATTGTTAACCGGTTTTTACTTTGCATTGGCAGATAGGTGGACTTAATCCTGAACGTTATAGGTCACTAAAAACTGATGCTTCAACAAATTATGCGCTTTCTCCTGAAGTATTTTCTGAAGCAGTTTCAATAGATATTGCTACTGGTCTTATACCATTTTTTTTATGTGCTACTGTAAGAACTAAGGCTTATGATATCAGTTTTAGGAAGTTATTTTTAGTAAATTTGATTTCTTAACATATGTGATCTGCACTCTTCATCTACAAATACAGGTTGGTACAACTTCATCATCAACTGCTATTGATCCTCTACCTGAAATGAGAAGAATTGCTAAGGTAATGAATGTATTTGATTGAATGGGTAATAAAACTTGCTAAATAACATGAAAGCCTTCTTGTATGGGATGATCACACTCAATATAAAATTTATTAATAATTTAAAAGCAAGTCTAAGTAATTATGTAGAAATAGTAGAATGATGTGGAGATGGTTTTCACTTTTTAAATCTTTACATTTAAAAGAGCTTGTCTTTGAATCCAATCATTCACTGATTCATTTGCTATTATTCTAATCATCATATCATGGCTGAAGAACTTGTTGATGGTGCTTTTCTTTTTGGCTTCATCAATGTTGTTTTGGAACTCATTGAATCCAATCATTCCCGCTGCTCCAGAGGTGTATCAACTGAAGAACTCATTCACATCAACACAAGTATAGTTTTGGAAGCACTTGGCGCTGCCCCTGTTCCAGGTGCTACTACTCTGGCCGAAAAGCTAAACCACCAAGGGGTTAATGTGGTATCTTTGTCACAAATTAAAGAAGGTATTGATGCTGTATATATCTTTGTTCTATTTTCTTAGGAAAGGATAACTTTTCACTATATTTCTGTGGATAATGTTTTGAGTGCTTTCACATAAATTCTTTCTTAGTATTTCCTTTTTTCTCCTTTTCTATTTACAGTGTGATGCACGAGCTTTGAGAGTTGTTCTCAGCCTCACAGGTGTAAATAAAGGCTTAAGAGGCCATGTTGTTGTGGAGATGAGTATTGCTAAGAGTAGGGATTAAATTGTCTCATTGTCCTGCTGTTGCAATGCACATGCTTGGATTTGCACCTGTAAGGGAGATACTTGGTGCTGGCATTTGTTTGTTTTTGTTGGTAACTCATTCTGAAATTTCTTAGCTAGCTAGGCCTTAGAGTGTGTTATGTGTAGTATATTTTGTATTTAATCATGTAAGCATATTGAAAAAATGAAAAAAATTGATTTATTGGACCAATTTTAATGTTTAAATATCTTGGATTTAATTTGTAAAGTGGGTGTAAAATATGTAATTGAAGAAAAAAATTTTAATTCAATATTTTGTGCATTTAAATATTACTAAAGATCTATTGTAATATTTTTTGTTGTTAGCAAAGAAAATCTTTTGAAACATTTATTAGAGTATTGCTATAAAATATCTATTGCGACATTTTTTAAAGTATTATTAAAAAGACTTATTGTGACATTTTTTAAGTGTTATATAAAATATCTATTGTAACATTTTTTAAGTATTACAAAAAATATCTATTGTATTATTTTGCTAAGTATTATAGAAAATATCTATGGTAATATTTTTCTAAGTGTTACAAAAAATATCTACTGTAACATTTCTCTAAGTATTACCATAAATGGTCTATTGTAACACTTTTCATAATATTACTATAGAATATCTTTTGTAACATTTTTACTAAATGTTATTAAATCTTTAGAAGAATGTTAGTAAAACTTTTTAGTAATATAAGATATATTTAACATTTGTTAAAATGTTACTAATATACATAGGTAATATTTTAATATGATTTAGTAACGTTTTTTAAATATTAGTAAAAATCACTTATGTAATAGTGACGAATTGAGTGTGCTAGTAAACCCAAACCTTATACTCTTATAGGCAAGTTCATACCTAAAAAAAAGTGTTCAATTGCTTCCGGATTCCCACAAAAGACACATCTA
Source organism: Arachis hypogaea (assembly GCF_003086295.3). Taxonomy (NCBI): domain Eukaryota; kingdom Viridiplantae; phylum Streptophyta; class Magnoliopsida; order Fabales; family Fabaceae; genus Arachis; species Arachis hypogaea. The sequence goes on from NC_092040.1 coordinate 94,554,952, forward strand.
TGTATTATATGAAGCCTTTAAGATGTTTAGCATGCACGATCTTCCAGTGGCGTTAATTTGATTCAATAGCACAAACCAAATAAAGAGGAACAATGCCTTTTATATTTTACACATGAACTATAACGTGTAATTTTTTTTTTCTAAATTACACTGAAAATAAATTCATATAAGCTTATTTCTGCTCAAAGTCTCCCAAAAAGCAGAGAAAAAAAGGCTTATGCTTTCCCGAACTCGTTTCCCAGTAGTTTGTGGGCCAACGAACTAAAGTTCTCCAAGAAAAAAAAATTATAAGTAGTGTACCAAAAAAAATTATAAGTATTATAAGTATTATGTTTTACGAAGAAAAGAAATTAATATATGTCAAATAGTAATTAAAATTAAATCCAAATAAATTGGTTCACAATAGAATAATGTTGTGATATACTATGTATTGTGGGAGTGGATCCTCTCCAGTGAGAAAAAAACTGGATGGTATCCAGTGTTCAATCTAACCATTCATTGCGCTCTCTCTCTTATTTATTTCTGGTCCCACTCATAGAATCAAAGGTGATAGATCACACTGGATTCTATCAATTGTTAAAAAAACTAGAGAGGATCTTTTTCCATATATTGTCTTCGTGTACACTCTTTTTTATACATTTTTTATTTTTAGTATCAAAAGTGATTGATCAAAAATAAAAAGATAAAAGATTTGTCGAATAAGGTTTAGAAAATATAAGAAAACAGTGTCAAAATTGGAACCTTTGGCGAACCTAATCCCCCGCCACCGCGGGGTGTCGCCGCCATTCTTATTTTTTCCAAAATAAATTATTGATGTAGGCATATTGGAGGAGAGCAAGGCATGAATCCTGCTCCAAATATTTGATCTTGCCCACCCTTTTTATTTTTAATTATTATTTTATTTTCATTACGGCAAATGTTAAAAGTTCAATAAAATTTATTTATTTTATTAATATTTTTAATTATTAATTTAATTTTTTTAATGAGTAAAGTATTGTTTTTGTTTCTCACGGGTAAGTCTTAAAGTTGTCTCTAATATTTAAATTGTCCTATTTAACTTCCTAACTTTTTAAAATTGACTAGGCCCAGTTTGGGTAAATAACTTAAATAAGTTCTTTTGAAAAAAGAGCTTAAAACATAAGGACTTTTATTAAAAGTAACTTATAAATAAGTTATTTTGTGTTTGGTTTTTTAGTTATAAAAGTACTTATTTTAAAGTTGTAGCGTTTGGATAAATAACGCAAAAGATAATTTTTTTATAAAAGAGAATGAATATTAAAATAACCATGATAACAAATATTTTCCAATATTAAATGTTGATTTTACATAACCTAATCACTAATATTATGTATGATATGGTAGGTGAAAATAAAAAATAAATATAAAATGTGTGTCAATGTATATTTTATTGCTGTTTTTTATTTTTTATTTTTACTCCTATTAGAACTCTCTTCTCCTTTATTGAGATCAAGAACTTGTTATAATTAACTATGAAAATAATAATAAGCTATAAAATTACATATGAAAAAAATAAAATTAAAACTGAAATTTCATACCACACTTGAATACAAATTTAATAATAAAAAATAGTGATAAAATGATAAAAAAAGATACTTAGAAGGAATATATACAGTAAGTTGTTCAGATGTAATATTGTCTGAAAATGTGGTGGAGGATCAATACTTCCATCAAATGTTTCATTACGTAAAAATGGTGAGACTTGGAACATTGCGTGAGAATGATGGTGGAAGGCCAGTGCTTCTAGCAGACCTTGTGTGAAAATGGTGATGAAGGGTCAGTATTTTTCATAGAGTCAAGAAGGAAAGTAGATTTTTTTTGTTTTAAAATTAATTTTTTTAAGTAAGTGGTAGAATGACTTCTCGAGAAGCAAGAAGTCATATATTTCTACTTCTTCAAAAAGCTACAAATTAACTTTTCGGGAAATTAAAAGCTTTTTTTAAAATAGTGCCAAACACATAGATTGTGACTTTTTATAATCCAAAAGTTAAAAAAAAGTAGCTTCTGCTACTTCCCAAACGGAATGTCAAGTTGTACTGCAGTTAGAAATCTGTTAACAAAATTGACAGCAGGACAAAATTAAAACAATTTTGAAACGTTAAGGACTTAAATAGGACGAATACGTTGGGGATAAAAACAATACATAAAAATAAATTTTAATCTTATCCTTTAATAATATCAATTTTTTTACTGTACATAGTTATTCAATTATTTTTTAATCACATCTAAGTAAATTACACTTAATTACATTAATTTTATTCTAAATAAATTTATTTTTTATAATTTTATCCTTAAAATTTTTTACTCATCATAAAATATTTATAGAATGATTAGTACAATTGTTAGGAAAAAAATGATACATATACAATAAAGTAACATGATTTTAGTCATTTTATAATGAGTAAAAATCTTTAAGAGTAAAATTATAAAAAAATAAATTTATTTAGAATCAAAGTAATGTGATTAAGTGTAATTTACTTAAATATGATTAAAAAAATAATTGAATAACTATGTACTGTAAAAGATTGATATTAGTGAAGGATAAAATTAAAAATTAAAATTTATTACTATGTATCGTTTTTGTCCTCAACGTTTTCATTCTATTTAACACCCTAACGTTTCAAAATCGTCTCAATTTTGTCCCGCCGTCAATTCCATTAACAGATTCTTAACGGCAGGACAACATTGAGTCAATTTTGAAACGTTAGAGAATTAAATAGGACGATTTAAACGTTAGAGATAACTTTGAGACTTATCCCAAACGTTGGGGACAAAAACAATATTCTACTCTTTATTAATTTAATAATCAAATAATATATTTTTATTTTATATTTTTAAAAATTAATAATTAATTAATAGCTAAAAATACAAATTATACTAATTTTTTATTTTTCAATTATTATTTTACATTTGACCTAAGGTAATTTTGTTGTGTTTAACTTCTTTCTTTTTTTTATTAATATATTCAATTTGTTTAAATAAAATGTAAGTATTGTTTTAGTCTCTAACGTATAGAGTCAGAATTGAAATCGTCCTTCACGTAATTTTTTATTTAGAATCATCCTTAATGTTGTATTTGATTTTAAAATTGTCATTTCTAATAAATTTTTATTATAAATGACAAAATTATCCTTTTGAGCTTTTGTGTTTCGCGCGAAACACTTCATGTCTTCATTTGTATGTAAACCCTCAACATTAACCACAACATTTCACAAACCAATGTGAGCAGTGCAGCATGTCCTAGCCCAGAATCGAAAACAACGGGAGCTGTTCTTGGAGTGAAGAGAGCAGGCAAGGTCGAGTTACTTGAAGGAAGGAACATGAACAGTCGATCAGTACTTGCAGGGTTGGCGTAGGCATGATTTCCCTCCTTCCAATGACTTTGGTAGCTCTCCTCCTACTAGTTAGTTTCGGGTTAGAAGGTTTAGGTTTTGGTAGTTTGCTGATGATTGAATGGAAGCCAAAGATCTGTGTATTGAGACTAGCGATTAGCATCACCGTGAGATAGGGAGGTCTGTGTGTGTGCTTGTTTTTATTTTTTTTCTATTGTTGCAATATGGTAATGTGTTCTGATAGTAATTTACTCATAGGATGTTGGAAAAGACAATGTATTATTTTAAACTGAAAGTATACCATGAAAAATGGTTTACTTATCAAAACGGGTCATTACAGTATGTGGGAGGAGAAAAAACAGTGATAGAAGAGATTGATTGAAATCGATTGGTCCGTATTTGAAGCTTATGCAGAGTTAAAGTAGTTTGGTTATATTGAGGAGAATATCTTAGCGCTGTGGTTCAAGGATCCCATATATGAAGACATGGAGGAAAATATGAAGTTGTTTAAAAGTAATGCAGATTCGATTGCCATATGTGAAATAGCTGAGTTGAGAGATTATGTAGAGTTGTTTGTTGTGCACAAGGTTGAGGAGAATGACGTGTTTTCTGTTGCTGGCTCCATTGATGTTGGGGAGGATCATAGGATGGTTGATAAAGGTGAGGGATAAGAGCTAGTTGTGTATGGTGGAGAACAGGCGGGGCGAAACCAATCTGAACCAGTTGCTGATGATATTGGGGCAGAGACTAGGGACAGTGATGATGATGATAATCAGGAAGTTGAGTTTGATAATTCTGATGATAGTGATAGTCTCAATTCAAAGTATAAACCATCTGAAGAAGAGGATGACAGTATAAATTATTTGCACTTTATCGACAGCGAAGATGAGCTTGATCCTGATGTAAGTGGGTTTCAGGATGTGAATGTCATGACTGAAAAATGTAAGGCTGTGAAAAAGAAGGGTGTGGCAACTGAGAACTTTGAAAATGATGAGGGAGCAAACAATGATGAGTTAGATTTGGACCACAAGGTTGGAGTTGAGGGGTCAGATTCAGACCATGAGGGAGTGAGGTATCCAGTTCACAAGGCACAAAAAGACATGAATTAATACAAGTGGGAAGTTGGCACAATATATGCATCTCGGGAGGAGTTCAAGGACACTATGACTGCATATGCTGTGCAAACCACAAGGGCAATTATATTTAGGAAGTGTGGTTTGAAGAGGGTTAGGGCAGTTTGTTCTTGAGAGTGTCCTTTTTGGCTGTATGCTGCAAAAATTGGAGAAGAGGATACTTGGCAGTTTCGCAGCATGAATTTGACTCACACGTGTACACAAGCACACAGGGTGGGGATTTTACACTTGAAATGGCTTGGCAAGGCATTTAAGAAGAATGTTGAATCGAATCTCAAGGTGAAGATAAAGGAGTTGGTTGCAAAGGCTCAGAAAAAGTGGAACTTGACTATCACGAAGGCAATGGCAATGAGAAGTAAGCAGATTGCATTGGATGAAATTCAGGAAACCTTCCGAGAGCAGTATAAGAGGATTTATGACTATGGACATGAGCTGTTGAGGGAAAATCCAGACTCCTCTGTTCGCATACAAGTGCAAAGGTCCCCTGATTTTGATAATGAAGCACAATCCTCATCCATGACAAATTATTGCATTTTCTAGAGGATCTACGTGTGCTTGGAAGCATGCAAGCAGAGCTTCCAGCATTACAGGTCCTTCATTGGTCTAGATGGATGCTTTTTGAAGACACCCTAGGGAGGACAATCGCTCACTGCAATAGGTTAGGATCCGAATGACCAAATGTTGCCCATTGCATATTCGGTAGTAGAGGCCGAGACCAAGGACTCATGGACTTGGTTCTTAAATCATCTTGCATCTGACCTTGGAATTGAGAAGATGGGAAGATCCACATTCATGTCTGACCAACAGAAAGTAAGTATATTTCACCACATTTTACTTATGCACATTTACATTGTGAATTACTACATATCAAGTATCCCTAACTATATGCTCATTGATATCATGAGTGTAGGATTTGTTGCTAGTATACGAGGATGTTATACCAGGAGTAGACAACCGATTCTGTGTGAGACACTTATACAGTAACTTCACGAAAAAGTTTCCAGGGTTAGAATTGAAGCAAATGATGTAGAAGTGTGCTAAGACGACTCACTAGAAAGATTGAGAGAAGTACATGGCCAAACTGAAAGCTATGAATCAGGAAGCTTTTCGGTACCTAATTGCTATCCCACCTAGGTATTAGTGTAGATTTAGGTTCACCTTTAATTCTAAAGTAGATATACCGATTAACAACATGTCTGAAAGCTTTAACTTTACCACAGTTGATGCTAGAGAGAAGCCTATAGTTACGATGTTAGAGGAGATCAGGGTTAAACTAATGACTAGGTGGGCAGAAAATAGGGAACTAGCTCAGAACTATTTAGGGACAATCTTACCCAGGATTAGAGTCAGGTTGGAAAGAAGGTCTAGATCAGCTGAGGAGTGGCGATCATATTTGTCTGCAGCTTAGAAATATGAAGTTCTTAATGGATTAGAGAGGTTTGCTGTTGACTTAGGCACTTATGAGTGTTCATGTAGAAGATGGCAGATGAGTGGCATACTTTGTGTCCATGCTATTATTAGCATCAAATTCAAGGGACTTGACTTGGAACCTTTTGTTGTCGACTGTTATAAGAAAGAAGCGTACTTGAAGTGCTACGAGTCTATCATACACCCATTGAACGGACCTGATCTTTGGGAAAGAATAGCACATCATGATGTTATGCTACCCCCGTATAGAAGGCCTAGTCACAGGCCAGTGAAAAAGAGGAAACCAGCTATTGGAGAGGAAGAACAGAGCAACCACACTCACTTGTCAAGAAAGGTAGAGAAACTAAGATGCTTAATATGTGGTTCAGTTGGACACAACAAAAATAGATGTCCTAAACCTATTGAGGATGAAGTATGATTTTTAATTTTTCTTACTACTTTTCTGAGGTTTGTCATAAACCTATCATTGTTGTGGTTAATTGCAACTGTTTGTTAGGCCCAACATTCAAAGAAGCTTAGTAAAGACAAACAGAAGAAGGAAAGCACCAAATCACATCCTCCAGCTATCAAGGGAGGAAGAAAGATTGCATCTTCAAGACCCACTCCTAAACGGAGTGTCAAGAGAATAGATGCCTCAACAACACAGCTACCATCTTCAGCCCAGTCCAACTCTGCAACATAGCCAAAAAGTCCAAGAGGCAGGATCAAGGGAACCACTAAGCCCAACATGATCCACAACCCAAGAACTGCACCAGCCCAATAAGTTCAACACCTCCTTCATCCTCAGCACAGCCAACCACCACAACCCTTCCTGCATCTCAACCAACCCTTGCCACATCTTCAAGCCAACCTGTTGGACACTTCTCTATTAGGCTTTCTGGAGCACCTCACGTTTCTCCAAAGAAATTGAGGTTAATGACAAAGTTGCCTCAAAAAAAAATGGGGATTACTTTAGAAAAATTGAAAACTTATACAATGCATGTGGGTTTATTTTGAGTTAAGTTTGTCTTAAGCTTCTGGTAATGTCAATGTGGACTCTGTTAGCTACTTTTTGTTGGTGATATTTTCCTTGTGAGCTACTCAATGGTGTATTGAACTATTGGCTTGGACCAACCAACCCTTTTGAGATTAATTCTAGGTGTGAAACACTATGTTTATTATGTATGTTATTCTGACATTTACCATGTTGAGTTGAGTTTGTCTTAGTTTGTTGTTTATGACATTGTTATGGAATTGTTCAGTAATGGAACCCATGTATTTGCCAAACAGAAATACTACTCTCATTTCAAAAACCAACCATATTTACATAATTGTCATTCATACATGTTGAAACAAATTCAACAGAACTTCTTTCAGGGAACCCACCTAATAAATAAACCCTAGCCCAGTTTACCTACAACAACAACAACATACTCCTACATATTTTTCATACAAGGTTCAATGGAATGACATAATGTTGCTTTGTTTTAGAAAAATTCTGCAACAGCAAATACACAAACCCAATCCACCCAAACAACCTTAACATAGCAACGACCTTCAGCTTCCATTCTGCCGCTTTCGTTCTTGATTTCAGCGAGGAAACCTTCCTCTTGATTCTTGCAATTTTTGAGTATTCCACCTCTGTCTCTGGATCTTCCCAACGAAAGAAGTTGCAGCCTTGTTGTACCTACACATACCCACCGTGTTCACTCTCTATTCCATCACCCAAACGACTCAATTGAGAAGAAAAGAAAAAAACAAACCTCAAAATAGACACACCCCCATAATTTGCAACCAGGGTTCTCCTTGGTCCCCGAGGTTTGCAACACCGGTCTCTCACCATGGGAACAAAGTAGCGGCCTGCCATGCGAAGAAGATCTGCTTCGAGACGAGGTTGAGCTTTGGGCAGCCATGGCGTTCTCCCTCCAAGAGGTCGACGATGATGGATTCTGCAACAGTGACTTTCACATTACTTTACTCTTTTTTTGCATTAGATATATATTTATAATACTTTTCTGTTGTCATAACTACCGGTAACAAACGAAAGGGCATTTATGTCCGAAAAAATGATAAAGGACGATTTTAAAATCAAATACAATATTAAAGACGATCCTAAATAAAAAATTATGTAAGGGACGATTTCAATTCTAACCCTAAACGTTAGGGACCAAAATAATACTTACCCTTTTAAATAATTATGGTGTAATTTGTAATATAGTTATACTAAGTAAGGATGGTGTCATAAAAAAATAAAAAAAAAAATACGTCTTATTATTGGAAATTCGGAGTGCTTGCAAATGAGGAGTTGTATATATAAAACAGGAATTGAATCTCGACACTTGTTTAAGCAAATGAGTGAGTTGAACATTCGATTAACTCAATATAGTTTATACTTTTTTGTTGATTTCTCACTATTTTTTCAAGTCCAACAGGTCAAAGACTAATTTACTTGGATCTAACTTTAATTAAAAGTCTATCACTAGTTAATAAATTACTACATACACAAAGTAAGATTCAAATTTCAATACTTATCTAAGCAGAGAAATAATGAGCCCATGTTAGTTCAAATTGGTTTATTTATATGTATATAATTTTTTTTTTTTTGGGACGAAGTCATATAAGCTTATAATTGCTCAAAGTCTCCCAAAAACTAGGACCTTGAAGATGATGAACTAGAATCAAAAGAAGAGAGCATGGAAAGCGACCAAGAAGAGGTACCTAAAACAGAGAAGAACAACCAATTAAAATATAGTGTTTTAGAAGTAGAAGAAATGGAAGGAAAAGTTAAAAATTTTTAAGATAAAACTAAAATAAAATAAATTTATAAATATTTTAAAATTTTTTAACAAATTTTAAAAACAAAAAATATATTTCATCTTTATAATAATTATTCTGCTATGTTATAGTTAAATATTTAGCTACTTACATAGTCTAGGACCAAAGTTTATTTTCAGGGTAATCATTAATTAATCAGGCAACAATCACTTTTAAGCATGGAAGGTTGATTTAGGTTAAGAATATGATTTGCGATATATACATATAGTAAGTGATTAATCCATTATGTTTGATGAGTTCATTGCACTTCCAAAACACAACCATATACATGAAAATTCCGATGGTGTTACGTCTTAACATAGCATATATATGACATGTATGTACTCCCAACGCTTTGGAAAACATATATATTAATAATATATAAAATAAGAGATAAATGAATGAAATGTACGTAGAAAAGGAAATCAACACCAAATATATTCATAGAACAAGGATCATAAAAATGATTTAATGACTAGACACTTGGCTTAGACAGGTACAAACGTACGTACGCGTGTCCCAACATGCATATAAATTTAACATAAGAAAACGACTTCTCGAGCAATAATTTGACAGATGTATATCATTGTTCAAAAAATTAAATTCCGTTCCATCTCAAATACTATTAATTAATTGTTTTCTTGATATATAAATTATAAATTCTTACTATATATTAGTAAAATTACAATTTAATAATTAAAAAATTATTGAAAAATAGGTATTTTATAAAAAAATAATTTAATTATTAATTTTTTTGAAAATATTTCGTTAAAAATACAATTTAATTAATAAAAGAATAATTTATTAAAAGATATTTTGGTAAGCAAAATTTAATGATAAAAAATAAAATTTTTGTTAATGGATATTTTTTTAAAAAATAATTTATTTTTTTTCATAAAAAATGGATAAAATTAATATTATTAACACAAAAAATTTAAAATAGATTAAAGAGGAAGTTTTTTAAAAGTTAGAAGGGAAGAAAATGTATATTTATAAAATAAAGAAAAAAAGAGTAATATTTTAACATTTCACAGGAGAAGGGAGTGACATTTTCTCTAAAATATATGTGTGGAATTAATATTAAATGAATAAATGACGTCTTAAAAATATGTTCAATATGCAAACCTGATAACTCAATAAATTTTCAACGTCTCGTAATAGAAGAATTCGTCTTCAAAATTAATATACGGTATATCCAATCTACATATATTATGTTATATAAAAAATTAATTATTAAATAAATTATATATAAAATATAAAATACACAATAAAAATAAATTAAATATTATATATTGTAAGTAAAATACCCACAACTTACTTGGCCTTAGGATACTCACTCATATAAATGACGCTATCATATTTTCATCTTCAAACTCGCTAACACTCATAAAACGAAGTAAAAAATTTCAAAACATACTTATTTTCATTATGGAACACACACATACATTTCACAAGGCATATGTGTTTTTATATAGGCAATGCTTCCTACTAAAATAATAATTTATGAATTACAACTCAATTTTGTAATGACTATTATTTTATGAGTTAGCTTCATGAATCTTCTTTCAACTTGTATTCATATAGTTTCCATAATCTTCTAATTTGCTTGACTTCCAATTTCAATTTAATTTGAGTTTGAATTTTTTCAATGTTGTAGAATGTTATAGGTATACTATTCTCTTGAATGTTCTTCAAAAATTTTCAAACTTCCAACATTAGCTTCTAGCAATATCTAGTCAATTGATGATTATTATATTCAACTAAAACTTTGCTTCTTCTTTGACCATTTTAACTTCAAAAATTCTTCATAAAAATTCTAGTGATGCAAGTTGATTTATAATGAATTAACATATATATTTATATATAAATATATCGTGACTTATTTTTAGTGTGAACATGATTTTTTATTCATCCCCTTAAAGAATACACACGATATTTTATATTTCAAAATCCATTTTGCCTAAAATGGGAAAAATTATTCAAGATATTTTTTCAAAACACTAAATGTTGCGATTTGAATGTTACCAACTTATTACCATTAGGAAGATGACATCAATCTAATGCAATATAATCGTGGGTTCCGAGTCACTCTCAAGAATTTTAAGTACATAATGTACAATTAGTAACTTAATTAAATGGGTAATAATAATAATAAAGTGATTGAATTGTGTGAATATTAGACAAAGAACAAATATAATAATGACGAAATAATAACGACAGTGTTAATGTATATGCTTCACTGCCAAATCTCTCCATCAAACTTTCCTTTGCGGGTGAAAAGTCACAATGTGATTGACAAAAACTATCAACAACTGAAAATTAAAATCTAAAAGTAAATAAACGACATACATTTAATTTGTATTTATATTTCGAAACATCAAACAATATTATTTATTGTTGATTTTGTCAATGATAGTCTAAATCAAGGGTAAGTTCAGATCCAATTAAGTTCCTTTATTATGGTTAGGTAAAGCTAAGGACAAGGTGCGTGAAATTAAACTAATTGAACCGTGGCATTTGGAGAACAAAAAAAGAACATTAGGAAGGCATGATTAATGGTGATAATTGGAGTCAAATGAAAGGCAAGCAACCTACCATTTTTATTTTCTCATTGAATTTCAAAGGTGCTCTTGATACTCGTGAATCATGATGATGATTTATTGATTTATCTATAAATTTTAAAATTGTTTGGGGCATTCAATGGGAGGTGATCACACATAAGGTGAGAGTGTGAGACGCCAACACATGGATCTGAGGACATAGAGTTTGATCACACATTCACACCAAATATTTTTTTTTGAAAATAATGATCTAGAGTTTTAATTTATCACCTAATTATTTTTATATAGGTACATTTATTCGTGTCAGTATCTTTTATGAATACAAATAATAATTTATTCAAATAAAAAATTTAATATGAAGGCCGATTTATCTAACGAGATAAAAATTTAAAGGTTCATTTAATAATAAAAATATATTAAAAACTAAAATATTTTTAAAAACTAATTTAGATACTAATCTTTCAAATAATTTCCTATGTCTGTCTATAATAAGGGCAATCCAACGAAACGGCGTCGGTGCATTGGGTATGATCACGTGAGAAGTCAAAAAAAAAAAAAAAACCCGAAAGGTGGTTAGCTGGAGGTTAAAATTTTGAGGGAAGTGGCAGGTTTTTGTTAAGGAAGAAAAAAAATCGTCGGTGCTCTCTTTATATCTTTCGTTTTTCATCTCTCACCCTTCAAACCGCCACAACACAAGAATCAAAGCCAGGAACCACCACAATATATATACACATTCGCATTAATACATTGATTACAGTCTGCGTGATTCATAACTATTATTATTATTATTATTATTCCAATTTCCATTGATTGAACCATCAGCTACATATATACACACTCGGAGAATCAATTGGTGGAAGCTTGCCTGACTCATTCACTCATTCTTCTTCTTCTTCTTCTTCTTCTTCTTCCAGTTTTCACCACCACCTATGTCTGAATCTGCTTTACTTGATGCTGACAACATCTACCTCGATGGAAAGGTTCTTCTTTTTCCCCATTTCATTTCTGGGTTTCCTTTAAAGTTTCCATCTTTGTTAAGTTTTGGATCGTTTCTTAGCACTTTCTCAATTGGGCGATTGCAATTTTTCTAACTTCTAACTTTTGCTATGCTGCGTTGCGATTGTTTTTATTAAGCTAATATTTTTACATCATTGGTAGTATTGGATCTAGTTTTTTCATGTTGGATGTTACAGCGAGCTTGAATGTTTTATATTCATTATTTTCGAATTGTTTCTGTGTTTATTCTTTTTATTCTTTTTTGTTGAATGTGTTTTACATCGCCAAGCCATTGAGATTTTGAATTTTTCATTTTTTATTTTATACATGTCAAATAGCTGATCTGTGTTTTGGATGTACCCCTATGCTTTCTTTTTATTTCTTTTTTTTTCTATTTTTAAATTCCATATTCCATAACATGTTGAGCTCGTGAGCTGTTTATTCATTTCTTTGCAATTCCATATTTAGATTAAAACATGGATTTAGTATTTTTTTTTCAAGATATGAATCTTAACCTTACCCTTATTTGATGCCATTTTGATGATGTAAAAGAAAAGATTTTATATTTGCATTTTATTTTACTTCCTATTAGTTAACTAACACATTGTTTTTTTCTCCACCTTGTATCATTGATCCGTCTTTTTGTTTTTTCATGTGGGGTCCGGGTTCCCTTTTTTTTTTCTTTTTAATTTTTTTCCCTGTTTTCTTATATGATGATGTTCATGCCTTTGAAGGAATTGGATCCATTTTGCTTTTGGCTTTTCCCTCTCCTCGGTTCTCTCTAAGTGCATTACAGTCTATAGGAATTAAGAACCTTGGCTATACCTTTCTTGTCCTTTATCTCATTATTTTTGTACTGGATTATAGTTATAGCAGGTGGTGCTTTTTGTTAATTTATGTAAGTATTTGTTATTAGATAATGTAAAGTCATTCTTCTCCTTTTAAATATTCCAAAGATGTTGTCCTCTTTTTCACTGGCTTCACCTTGTATTCTTCCTGGGGCATACAATGATTGGAATCTGGAAGTATTCAATTCATGCATCTTTTTGAAAAGTGATACTAATATGCTGTTGCTTGTTAGTTGGGTTTGTCCAAAAAAGGGGTAAGGCCACATGGAGGCAAATATGTTAGGGAATAAACTGTTTTAACAAGTTTTGAACATGCTTTTCTTACATTACTCTAATGGAGTATGTACAAAATAAAGGATATCCTTTCCTCTACAGAAACGTTTTATTTTTTCGTTTTTTTCTTTTTGTTCCAAAAGATTACTTCAGTTTTTTTATTCGTTTTTGCTCTGATTTGTTTGTGTTCTTTTTCGTTTGTTCTATGCAGTACTAATTTTGGATTATTACTTCAGGAACATTATATTCGAACTGGCTGTGGTTCTGTGTCTGTCATGGTATACGGTGATCATGACAAACCAGCCCTGATCACTTATCCGGATTTAGCGCTAAATTGTAAGTGGTGTTATCTCGTTTTCCAGTAACTAATATATCAAGCATTCTGAGCTTTCTGCTGTTGTTTTAGAATCTATTGCTCTGAGTGTTCATTCTCTTAAAAGCCTGATACATAATTTGTTGTCGATTCAGATAAATCATGTTTCCAAGGATTATTTTTCTGTCCAGAAGCGGCTTCTTTGCTGCTACACAACTTTTGCATCTATCATATTAGTCCTCCCGGGCATGAGGTCTGTATGTTGTCAACTCGAACTACCTTGTATTACCTTCAAAACCCAGTATTATTATTCACGAAATTTCTCTGGAACTTCCACAAGAGTTCTTGCAGTTGGGAGCTGCTGAAATTAGTTCTGAAGATCCTATTCCTTCCGTCGAAGACTTGGCAGATCAAATAATTGAGATCCTCAACTATTTCGGGTAATTGCAGTATCATTACTTGCTCAATAAATTTTTTGTTATTGTTGTTTTGAACTATTACATTTATTGAAACTCAAAACTAATATGTAAAGTAAAAGGCATGAACTATTCTGGGTGGACTTTTAATGAATATTATATATTTAACCGATGGATGAACTATTTCTTTGACCAGGCTTGGTGCAGTGATGTGTATGGGAGTAATGGCTGGTGCTTATATCCTTTCCCTATTTGCAGTATGTATCCTACGTAGCTTTGAATGGTGAAATAGTTTTGGGATGTGGCCAATGCTTTGTAGTTTTAGATTATATGAAGTCAATCAAATTGATTTGCTCTTCTTTGATGCTTTATTACAGACGAAATATAGGGAGCGGGTTCTTGGTTTGATACTTGTATCTCCTTTATGCAAAGCTCCTTCTTGGACTGAATGGTTTTATAACAAGGTTCCTTCCAAATGCCTTAGACTATCTGATGTGTTCTCGAATTCAATAACATTACCTGAAACTGTTTCCAATTTCTTTCAGGTGATGTCAAATTTGTTATATTTCTATGGGGTATGTGGTTTGTTGAAAGAGTGTCTGCTCCAGAGATACTTCAGCAAGGTATTATAATGTGATGATCTGTCTCGGATTCCCTCATTTATTCGATGGTAACTAGTTTCTGTAATCAACATCAACAGGAGGTTCGTGGTAATGCCGAGGTTCCGGAATCCGAGATAGTTCAAGCTTGCAAAAGAGTCAGTGCTAACCAAACCTAGTTTCTTTTTCTCTTGTTTTTCTTTCTTCTCCTCACTTTTTCTATGTTCAATATATTTATCTCACTTTGTGCTTGTTTCCTTTCCTTTTTCTACTTCTCAGTTACTGGATGATAGAAAATGCAAAAATGTCTTAAGGTTCCTTCATGCAATTAATCAGTAAGATCTTCTAGATAGTTGCTTTACCATATTCACTTCCTTGCTCTTTGTAATTTCATATATCATCCTCTGGGAATTTAAGTTGGAGATTGGCGTCAGCATCTGTATGTGTTTGAACTTGTTTTGCCAACTTGTAGGAGGCCTGACATAACAGATGGATTGAAGAGATTAAAATGCCGTACACTTATTTTCGTGGGGGACAGTTCTCCTTTCCATTCAGAGGCTCTATATATGACTTCAAAACTCGATAGAAGATATAGTGCCTTGGTTGAGGTATGTAGTTCTTCTTGCATCAGTATGTGGAAGGGTCTACTATAATACAAATAGCAAAAGTACTATGTGCACGCCAAAATTCAGCCACTATATATTTGTGTATAAATATGTGTTATTTAACTCATTTTTAACGTGTATTTTGTATTTCAACATCTATTCTATACGGATAGCTGATTTGATGGTTGATTTTTAGTATATATGTAGCATAGTTGATTTTCAGGTTTACTTAACATTGAGGGAGGTAATGGCGAATATAGTATCTATCACATAACTTCAATGGAGGACCTTAAACACCTAAATGCATGTGTTATGTAGGAAAATATTGCATGAGATACATAAAGTAGGATCATAAGATGTGTTGATTTGGCAGGTCCAAGGATGTGGGTCAATGGTTACAGAGGAACAACCACATGCAATGCTGATTCCAATGGAGTATTTTCTCATGGGGTATGGTTTGTATAGACCCTGCTACTTCAGTGAAAGTCCAAGGAGTCCTCTTAGCCCATCATGCATTTCTCCTGAGCTACTCTCTCCAGAAAGCATGGGACTGAAGCTTAAGCCTATAAAGACCCGGGTTTCTGTTCCCCTTGAAGTTTGATATCTTTTTTTTTTTTTTTGTAATTTTAAGCTTTTTTTATTTCCTTACTTGTATCTTCTTTATTTTTTACTTTTTTACTTTTCAAGAGGGTTAGAGAAGAGAGAGTTGGAGGGAGTTGTAGATATAGAAAGAGAAGGGGTGTGTAATGAAATATAGGTAGATTTGCTTGCATTCATTTTGTAGTTAGTCATAAAGGAAGCATTGAGCTTTCTCACTGTATTTGTAGATTTAATGTGGACTCATCAATTGTTTATTGACTCACTACTCATTACTCATGGGCAGCAATAATCTTAAGGGACACTTTCTTTGATTTCAAAAAAGGTTTAATTAATGATTTTGCTGTATTTATAGTACAGTATTGCTAATAGAGTAATTGTATACAGTAATTTTTTTTTCCAAAATACTGTATGAGTAGACTAAATTTCAATTGCCTTTCAATTGATATATGATAGATGTAAAGTCTCAACACTAATTTTACATGATGTAACACAATACAAACATCTTTGAAATTCCTATAGATGAAGCTACAATAAAAATCTCTAAAGCCTGCAATGAACAAGGAAAAATTGTTGCAGACAATACTGAACTTGAAGTATGTGGCAGCCACAGCACTAACTTCTTGGAGCCTCCTTATCATAATTTGCTGATCATCATTCCCATGAACAGGATCACCCCAAGAAGTACATGGAAAAATCAAGGGGGCTTGGTGTATCTTCGCCGTAACTGGATCCTCTACTTTAGTTTTATATAGAGATTAACAATTTGATACTCTAGCTTATGAATCTGAATCAGAAGCTGGATCCTCAACTTCACTCTCGCCACTTGAACCATCATTTGCGGATGAAGTCTCGGCTTTGACTGGACGAGAATTTTGAAGGAGGTTATGTTTGATGAATTTGACTTTCCTTTCTTTGCTTTTTCCTTTTCGCTTTTGGCTTCCACCATCAGTTACCTTCATAGTTCGAGCAGCAGCTACAAACGCATCACTAATCACTTCGTTTTGCTTATCCTCCTCAACTGCATTTCCCTCTTCCCCAACATTATCAACATAAAAAAGATCATCATCCACCATCTTTCCATTCAAGTTACCAGTAGGTTGCTCGGCTTGGGAAATATTAAGACCTGATTTAGCACAGCTTCTTAAAGTATCATCTTCAAGAACTCGAATCCCTCTATTCTCAATGCTCAGCAACCAAGCTAACAAGCAGAATAAATTGGAACAAAATAAGTTAGAAATAATGCACTGAGAACCGTGTAGCCGACTCCACCTAATAGGAAAAAACTTTATTGTTGTAATAAACTGAGAACCATGCTGGAAGTTGCAACCTAGATATAAGCAGTGATAATCTACTTACTCAAAAGAGCTCTGGGTGAAGATCCATTTGCTTTAACAGCTTTTTCCTCCAAACCATTCTGGCTTGTAACATATTTGATTATTTGCAAGGGTATCCGTGAAACAGAAAATTCCCTAACATAAGAGAGAGCTCTTTTCTGATCACCAATTCCCCTGCATTAATAAATTATTAGATACTACAAGTACAAAGAGAGAGCCATATAAACATAATACGATACTAAATTCTTTATACCTAAAATATTCTACAGCCTTATGAGTAACAATCAGTCTGGTCAAGGAAAGGTCTTTGATGTACTTGGAATTTTCATAAAGGAAAGGGTACTCCACCAATAGCAAAGCATCAAACAGAACCTTCCTAAACAGAGTTTCCTCTTCAGATTTCTGCAGACACTCATATTTGATAGATGTCACTTAAATTACTGATGATGAACATATGAATATATGCATGTAAGAACAAGGACACGGCACAAAAATTAAGATAAAATGGACACAAAAAACCAAGATATGCTAGCCTTTGTCCGGTCCATAAAATCATGGTGTTGGAGCTTTGTGTATTAACAATGGAAACAAATGCAAGCTATGATATCAAAGAAATAAAATGAACTTATGAGGAACATTCAAAAGGAAAATAATCAAACTATACTAACCGAAATTGAGCTCAGTGGCAAAGATGTCCCTAATGCTGCCCTCATGAGGACCTCTGGTTACACAAGACAAATCAACATCAAAACAGGAGCTAGAAAATGAGTCATAGTTCTAGATAACTCAAAATACATGATCAAACTCAATCATCAAACTAGTTATAGATGTTTATGCATTTTAGACAGAACAATTATAATAGTGCAGACTGCAGTACAAAAAGCTAAAATCATAAAATTTTACAACCTTTGAAAAACTAAAGTCACATTGTCACAAGTAA
Source organism: Arachis hypogaea (assembly GCF_003086295.3). Lineage (NCBI taxonomy): Eukaryota > Viridiplantae > Streptophyta > Magnoliopsida > Fabales > Fabaceae > Arachis > Arachis hypogaea. Next base: position 94,573,141 of record NC_092040.1, read on the forward strand.
CAAAATGTAGCATGAAACTGAAAATTTAAAACCAAATATGCAATAACTAAATACTGACCCAAAAAGTAAATATTCTGAAAGCTAGATATTGAGCCAACAGCCCAACTCTTGAGATTCACTTCCAATTCATCCCCTGGTGTTTTCCTATGACAAAGCAACCTAAGTTTCAAGAAAAAAGCTTCCATGATGACAGCACCTCCCAAGTAACCAACATGAAAACCCTTATCACAAAGCCACTTGCAAACATCACTGCCCAAAATTGGCAACAAAGATTCAAACCCATTATCAGCATCCCCATTTGCATTCATCCAAACATAAGCCAAATCAGTGAAAGGCATAATCAAATTCAATCCAATAAAATCATGTTCTTCCTCCTCAGAAACCTTTTTACTACAGCAAATACTCATGTACCCAACAATCACATCCACCAGGGACTTCACCTCCTTCATTGCTTTCTTTTCTCTCTTCAGCTTCAGTTCCTTTCCAGAAAGTTCTAGAAGAACCTTGTGAACCTCATAAACAACTGGGGCCATCAAAGCCACACTCTTTGAAGCACCAACAGAAGCTGAACACGCAGATAGCAGCTGAAACAAGGATCTTACGTCAGATACACGATCCAAGGCATCACCTTTCTCCGATTTGAGGCTTTGAAACTTGATTGCAGTGTAGACCCATATCACCTCAAAAGGTGGATTAACATTGGCTTGCATCAATTCGTAGAATACATCAAGGAAAGAAGAAAAATCAGGGGACCCTTTGCGAGTCTCGGAAATCAGTTCTTGCACTGAGTTTTTCATCTTCATGGCATAGTTTTCACCCACAAGCGGGACGAAATCATCTGATGCATTGCTCAAACCTGTGATCTCCATTGCTTGATTTCTCGCTGAACCAAAATTGGTGTCTAGGGTTTATCAGAAGATGGGGTTTTGGACTTAAAGTTTCCAGTTTCCACAGTTTGGGCCTGGCCCGGTTTCTCTAATTCTCTGTCATTTTGGTGGGGGTTAGTTTTGCATTGACTCCAACGTGGAAAAGAAGGTGGAAATTTTTTATTTTTTAATCTTTTGTGGGAAAATTTTAGATTTTTATTATTAGATTAATGATGTAGAGCTACGTGTTTCCCTGCACCTTATTGGTGAAAAATGGGACCCACTTTTGCTATGCTTCTCTGGACTAATCACATGCGCTAAAAATTCTTATTTTGCGTTATGTAACAAAACCAAGAATTTGGGTTTTCCTATATTTTTAAGCTTAGGAAAAGAAGCAAGGTTTTGGTTTTTTGTTTTTTTGTTATTTGATTACTTCAGTTCTCTGTCAATTTTGGTGGAAAATTCCCACCTTTTTTGAGGATCTGAATTTCCTGTACAAGGTGAGGGGGTTCTAGAACAGCGTGTGTTGAGGAAGATGAAGACATTGTTTTGGGTTGTGTTTGTTTCAGTGGTGGTTTCAACATGGTTGCCACTCTCTGAGTGTTTCAAAAAACCCGCAGTGCTTGCTAGAAAAGAGGACATTCCGTACATAAAGTGTCAAGTTTGTGAGCTTCTCGCTAAGCAGTTGCATCAGCAGGTGAAGAAAAAGCAAGCTGAGACCGCTCCCAAAAAGGTTTTCTTTTTTCATGTCTTTCAATTGTAAGAGTGTTTTATTGGTAAGATTATTGTGTTGTTGTTTGGACTATTCTAAATTTTTGTGTGTTTTTGGGATGCTAGATCTCGGAGTATCAGATCATTGAGATAGCAGAGAATGTTTGTAATCTTAAGAAGGTAGAAGCGGATTGGATATTGCGCATTGATATTGTGGAGAAAGAAGATAGGCTTGAGGTAAGAATGGTGGTTCAATTTTTTCATTTATTTGATGATTGTGTGTGATTCATGCAATAGTTCTAATACCTGCACTCTCATTGATTTTGAAACTTCCTTTTATTGTTTAACAGTTAGTTGAGCATGACTCTGAAGGACAGTGCAATTCTGAGTGCAAGACAATCGAGCGAGCGTGTCAGGAGGTATAGAACTTCGTGTGATTTTCGCTCGGTGCATTTGTTTGTCGCAAATGGATTGCAAGCCATGGTTTCTTTTAGTTCTGAAATGGCAAATTATATTATGAATTATTGTTTTCAAATTTTCAGGTTATAGGGTATTCGGATACAGATGTTGCTGAATATCTATATAATTCAAAGCCTGATGCCAATTCATTGTACAAATATCTCTGCAAAGACCTTACTAAAGCATGCAGCACCAAGCCACCCCCTGTCCCTAAGGTACTGACAATCTGAATTGTTGTTTACTTACTGCTTTCAAGTGTTTGAATTAGAATGGACATTAGTTACTAACTTACTATAAATATTGCACAGCTGCCCCGTTTTTCGGAAACTAACTATGCACTTTTGTTTCGATTCATGTAGTTTTGTGATTATAGAGCATGCCAACTAAGTTGCTAGTTCAATTGAGCTTATGTGATTACTGATTACAGAACATTAGAACAGCTGGAGTATTTGTTATAGCTGAATAGTCTGCCCTAGATTAAGTGTAACCCTTGATGAGAAAATCAAGATTTTTTTTTTCATGTCCATGGTTTATTTTCATGCATTTCAGCTCACTTTTCTATCAACAATCAAAACAAAACTTTATCCACACCTTGCACCTTAGGTTCCGAATTCCATAATCCCAACCAAATGAAATATCCATTCTTTGAAGTATATAGTTTGGGAACTATGATTCTCTTTCATGCAATGATATTGTCATATTGTGTAATATGCTCTTGCCATTATTGTTTGATGTTTTGTAAAGCTACTTCATCTCTAATCAGAATATGTTTTCTGTTCTGTAGGACAGAATCCCTGGTGATGCTTTTGTTGCTAAGTCCGATAAGGAGGCTGAAATGGAAAAGCTACTAAAATCTATGGAGGTATTTCCCTTGTTCATGTTATATATCTTTAGACAATTTATAGTGGAACACTGTCATTGTCTGATTAATATAGCTGACCTTCCCTAGTGAGAATAAGACTTAGTTATTGTTTTTCTTGTCATCATTGTATATCACTATATCTTAGGAGGAGGGTTATCTTTGTCCTTTATTTAGCTCGATACATTTGGTTAGTTTTATAGCCCTATGTCCTTACTGTATCTAATTCTGCATCAGGGCATGCCAGGAGCACCTGGCATGAAAATGTACTCAAGGGATGATTTAATGAACATGAAAAACCTTGGTGATGAAGATGCCGAAGATGAAGAAGATGATGAGGATGACGGCGATGCTGCTTTTCCTGGGAAATTGGTACTTTCTCTTTTTCCATTTAGCTTGAAAAATGACATGTACCTTTATTTTATTAAAGGAAACACTTGATTAAAATGTCATACAATCGCTGACAAATCAAGAAATCTGCATATCGTAGGGAAAAGTTCTGAGAGAAAAGGAAAAGGAAAAGGGAAAAGGCGACTGGAAACAAACAATTAGAAAAGGAATCACAGATACGACCGTGACGCTGAAGAAACATGCAGACCGAGTTTCCAATCGCTTAAGACAGTGGTGGAGGGCAAAGAAAACAAGTTCAAAGAAGGGAACAAAAGGAGCCAAATCTGAACTTTAGCAAGTCACAAAAAGCTTACACTGCGATTGTTGAAGAACTGCAGGCATTTCAACATCATTTGTTACAGGTAAAATGTGCCTGTGATAGTCAAGAGGAAGAAACATAGAGAAGCAATCAAATGAGAACTTTAGACTTTAGAGTGACCACTTGGAATGGTTCATTTTCCATTCAAGTATTTTGCTATATTCATGTATTTTAATGACTCAGTTTTGATGTTGAAGGAGGGTGTATACTAGCTTGATAGTGAAGGTTATGAACTTGTGATGTTCTCCAAAGACTTATTTCCTCCTACACCTTATTTTTAGAAATTTTTTTCTCTAAAAAATAGTATAGATAATCATCCAACAACAACAAACGCTTCATCCCACTAGACGGATTCGGTTATATAGATCAAATGGCACCATTTAGCATTTTAGCCCTAACATACATCATGTTTACACCATTCAAAACTTCGTTTCCAATTTAATAACAAATATTCTTGCTTATAGTATGTGGATACAGCCACTACTATGCTGCACATTTCTTAATGTAGAGCACAGTTTGAATAATAAGCAAAATATCTTCTTAAATTTAAATCTCATTGCTGCTAATGTACCAAAAATAAATATTACAAGTACTCCCAATCAATACAACGTGCAAGAATTAAGGTTTATTTTGGTCATCAGAAGGTTCGAGGAGTAGTATTAGACTATTAGGATGAAAATGACATTAGCAGTCATGCAAATTTTGTGTACTTGCTAACAAAGGCAAATCTATTCACTGAAAATTGATAACAAATAGTTGTCAATGGGATTAATTAAATTCTGAATAAAATAATATTTTAAATATCATTACATCCAAAAAGCCAGAAGAGCAACTATGAATTTATAAGAGAATACAAGCACAATGTGAAAATACAGTTACAGTTCCTCAAACAGAAGACTCTACATTAAATTATAAAAGCGGCAATAATTGCTGTTCAACATCTTGCAAAATTTAGATAGCATTGGAAAATCATGACTCAACGCATCTTGTAATACTGAACCCTTGAAACGTTGCATCTGCGACCATTCAACGAGTACTTGACCATTATGTCAACATCGCGCGGATTTTTCTTGTTTTGAGCCACACTCATGCTCCCTACAATTGCCTCGCCCTCACAAATGGTCAATATGTCTTCCAGATAAAGCACTGTTTGTTTCCAATGGGTGGCACGCGACCTTGGCCCTGCATAAATTCTCAAAATGTTACTTCATGTGCGTTGTAGTCTAGCAAATCGTTGCAAGCGAAGCAATCATTCAAATTTTCAACTAAGTTTCTAAGGAACTCTTGGGAGCGGATAAAACCAGCATGGTTTCAAAGGAGATTACAAGTTTTTTCAGTCTGCGGTTATCATATTCTGAATTGATGATACTTCTACATGCAAATTCAAAGATACCAACTTATAAAATTCATTGTTCTTCCCTTCAAATTTTATGCTCTGTTGTTCTCGTGCAAAAAATATAATCCTTTCGATCTATTTAACATCTATGCATTATCTTTTTGCCAATTAACAGTTCACATGCCGAAATATAAATTTGACTCCCAAGTCCCAATAACATTATATGGACAAAAAAGAACAGCTCCAACAAAAACATATAAATAATTGAGGAAGTAGAAACGAAGCTAACCTGTAGAGAAGCCCATCAATTTATGACACTTAGTAAATGTTACATCAAAATATGCAACAAGAGCATGGATGTAATCATCGCGTTCAGCAATAAGTTTAAACGGTGCTGTGAAGGAAGCATCTCCAGGAGCCATCTTTGAGATATCCATAGTCTGAATAAAGATGAACCAATCATTGTACATGTTCAAACCAAATACAAAATATTTTGGCCAATGCAGAATGAAATTTTTGCGCATGTCAAATACAAAGAATGTAAGAACTGTTAAAGCTCCCCACCTTGAGTAGCTGGCAGTTAGTAGCAATCTGATTCTGGTCAACTGTATCAACAAGTGGCTCCATTATGGCTTGCTTCTTGATGCAGCTCATATCAAATCCATAGACATTGTTCCAAACTGTTAGAAAAAATGAAAATGTGGCTTGAGTAACTCTTTTTTTCACCAATAAATAAAGAAATTCATATGAAAATGCATTGTGTGGATGCCTCTTTCATTGTAACCGTAAGTATACTGTATAAGAGTAGCAAACTCATATTGGTTAATAAGAGGTCACGATCTCACACTCTATTTTATCTTCTTTGTAGTCTGCATCTTCGATGGCAGTAAGATGGAGGGACGCTTTATCTGGTAGCACAACTCCTCCTTCGACCTATTCAAAAGAGGAAACTCAGAATGATTCCCACACCATTGTACTGTGTGACATGTCTTCATCTAATATCAAGAGCAAGGAGTGCATAACTTACAAGCCATTTGTCGCGTGCGTAAAGGACAGAATTTAACATATTCTCAAATAATAGGAAATATCCCATCCATTCTGAAATGATTATATCAACTTTTTCAACCGGAAGTTCAATTTCTTCAATCTTACCCTTCAAAACTGTTACAACTGCAAAACCAAAACAATTATATTGCAATCATTGTGAGTGGATTTTTCCAACGAATCAACACCAAAAGAAAATGTATTTCAAAGGAGTAATAAAAAATATAAAACATTGCATTACCATTAGAGTACCCATTAGTTTCAACTATCTGCTTTGCCATGTCAGCCATATCGGAGCACTCAACCTGAATTCGCAATATAAAAAATGGTACAACTTAAAGTCATTATTTGGAATACTGATAGAATCACAAAAAACATAAAAGGCAATAATTGAAATCAGGCACTTACAGCATAGACATGCGCCGCCCCAGCTTTGGCACAAAATAGAGACAAAATCCCAGTCCCAGCACCAACATCAAGAACTACTTTATCCTTGAATAAAAACTTATTCTGATAAATAACATTTTGATATGTTTTTGTTCTTACAGTGTCCTTCAACATTTCCTGCAATCCAAACAAGGTTACAACAAAGCATTATACCACAATAACATACAAAAAACTTCTTTTACTATATTGCAAAACATTTGAATACTAGTTTGCATTTCCCCTTCTCATTTATGGGAAAAAAAAAGAAAAAACGGAACTTCAAGGCAAAAAAATAAACAAAATATAAACTTAATACACCAGCCTGCATCCAAGTTGAGCACACTTACTTCGTGAATTCCTGCAAACACATATACACATTTAAGATGAGAAAACAATCCTATTAAGAACAAATACAAATGAGATTAAGCTGAAGCGCGTGAATTTTTCAGGTTGCAAAAAACAACAGCCCGGATGTAAAGTTCGGAACTTTGAGCAAAAGGGAATTCAAATTGAGCAGAAGCAGATATTAAACAATTAGAATGAGAGAAAAGAGAGAGAAGCAAAAGTTACCGAAATGAGAGTAGGAATCGAAATAATAATCGGCGCTGGTTTTGTCATCGGAATCAATAAACGATGGTTCTGATGGTTCAGGTTCACACATGGATTGGTCGTCGAGGTTAGAGCTCTCGGCAGCGTCCTGGATAACCTCGTCGGCGTCTTGGAAGCGAAGGTGGTTGTTCATGCTGTTGTTATCGTTGTTGTTCTTTCGGCGACCCATACGATATGAAAGGAAAGATTTTTTTGGAGATGGAGAAGGAGTTTGCGTATGTCAGTGACTACTCACTAGAACTGGAATTGCGAAAATTAGGGTTTTAGTTTGGGTTTTAGCCTTTTAGGTTATACGACGATAGCTGCTTGCCTGCTTCCACTTGATGATACCGCGTTTTTCACTGCTTCAATCCTTGTTTTTTTTTTTTTATCTTTTAAGGAATACGAAAATAAAATTGATATCGAGTATAAACCAGTTTTATATATACACACATATATAAAATTACCTTAGTGTTTGTTTCAGCGTTATTATTTTGATGATAAAAAAAAAAATTTTAGTAAAAAATAATTTTTTTTTATTTTTTAACATATTTAATAAATTTTTAGTAGTAAAAATAAAATATTAGAAAAATAAAAAAAGATTTTTTTTGAAAAATTATAATTTACATCTTTTTTTAAATATTTTTTTTCTTTTAAAAAAATATCTTTTAAAAAAAATATTTTTATGTAATAAATAAACAAAAAGTATTTTTGTATTGTTATACCCAAATATAATTGATAGATAAAACGATCTTTTTGCATGAGATATCCAAACATAAAATTACTTTTACTTTTTTATAAAATCATTTAAAAAAAGATAACTCAAAATTTTTTTTTTTAAAAACTCACCCAAACAAGCTCTTAATATTACGTAATACTTTTTATATTAATAGTATAAATAACTATATACAAAAATATAAGTAAACGGCTGTGTAAAATATTTGACATTATTAATACATCAAAATTAAATAAAATAAGATAAAACTACATCGCTTTATTATTATTAGAAGTGCTGATATTTACTACGATTATATTTTTTAGATAACAAATTTTTTTATAGTGTTAGAAAACTTTAACTGACTTTAGAAATATAATAAAAGAATGCTCTATTAAGATTTTTATTTAAGAGTTTGATTTGATTCAATGAAGTTAAAAAAAAGTGAAAGTTCAAAAAGATATTGATCTGAACCAATTTGGAGACTCTATAAAGGTGGCTATCGAAAAAGTTGAGATACCGGTGATAATCCAAAAGTCTCATACAAAGACTCTTTTTTATTGTTTCTTAGTTCATTGGTAGATACTAATGAAAATGTGTTTGAGCCTATTGATAAAGATGCATTAGACTTGAAAGATCGTTGGTATAAGGAGGAGAAAGAACCCCACTAGGAGGATAAACATTTTGACCACTATCCGACCATTCCAATCACTAGGAATGAATTTGAGGAGTGGTGTAAACCATAGGATGCGGTTTTCATTGTTAAAGTCCTCGGAAAAAGAGTGCATTTAGCGTTCATGGAACAGAAACTTAATAGACATTGGTTTTAAAAAGGTAAGATTAATGTTATTGATATGGATCGTGACTATTTTTCAGTTCACTTTACTGGTAAAGAAGACTATAACCATCCGCTCATGGAAGGACCTTGAATGATAACGGGACACTACCTAATTATTCAAAGATGGAGGCCTTTCTTTCTCTCATATAAGAATATAGTCAAGAAGATCGCCGCCTTGATTCGCATCCCAGACCTGTCAATTGAGTTATACAATCATCATTTTTTTAGGAAGGTATGCTTAACCCTGTGGACTATGCTTAAGATTGATCGTGCAATCTCCATTCATTTTCGGGGATGATTTGCAAGAATTTATGTTGAACTAGACCTAACAAAGAAACTAATTTCAAGAATCTCCGTTCTTGATCATACTTTAAATGTTGAATATGAGGGATTACATCTTATATGTTTTACGTGTGGTAAATATGGCTATCGATTGAATCAATGCAGTGAAACTCAAGAGCACAAGGTGGTGTCGGAGAACACATCCAAAGCCGGCAAGGGTGGCAGTACATCATCTGTCGAAGGGGACGGCACAAATCACGTTGGCAATGGTGGTTAAGAGGCCCCAGAATCGGTACAAAAAAGGCAAGTAAATCAAGATTCCTCGACATTCGGACCTTGGATGATGATAAGAAGGCAAGTAAGATCTAACGCGGGAATTAAGGGTGCTAATAATAAAAATGATCTCCTTCTAATTTGGAAGCTAGAAATTCTAACAGGTCACATTTTATTATTCTTAATGAGAAAGATATGGAGCAAATCCACGAGGAGATTGTGCATGAGAAGCTTCATGTGGAAGAATCCATGCAAAGTGGACTAGACGCTAGAATGGAGCAACATGGGCCTTGTACTTTAGTGCCACTTAAAGTCCATAAAAAAATGAAAGATCAACCCAATCTCTCCACAAGATTCTTGAATTGGAGGCTGGAAAAAAGTCCCCAAATAAGTAAAAAGGCTAGAAATAATAAGAATGGGCTAAATAGGCCAGAAAAAGTGAACAAAGATAAAATGAAGATTAAACTAGCTGAGAGTCATACCTTAGTGTTCTCTGACTCAACATTTGTTCATTTTCTAATTGAGAAAGTAAGCTTAAAAAATCTAGAGAGAGAAGCCATGGAATGTGAAATCATTCACAGAATGGGCATTATGCAAAGGGAACAGTGGGAAGCTTTTGAAGTTGAAAAGATTATGAAAGAAGGCATGGCGAAGCAAATGGCGTTGTCTTCCTCCAACAACCCGAACCTTTTTTAAATGGCTATGACCACTAATGTGGAGGAAATAGATGTAAATTGTTAGGGAAAGAACTCACCTGATAAACCACCTAATCTCATGATTAAAGATTCAGGATCATCAACAAACAGTGAGGGTAACTCTAAGGAACTCGATTTGATCTTGACCAGTGGGGAGCCACACTCTAATTGATCTGCATCTCTAGTGACATTTTTCTCCTATTTCTTTTAATGAAATTTTTATTCTTACATTGTCGTGGTGTTGGTGGAAGTTCTTTTACTGCTTTAATTAGAGATGTTAAAAAAGAATATCATGTTATTTTTTTGTTCTCCTTGAAACTTATATTAGTGGGGGATAAAGGAACTAATATTAGAAATAAGTTGCCTTTTGACAGTTGTTTTATAGAGAAAGCCAGAGGATACTCTAGAAGTATTTAGTGTCTATGGAGTTCCAATGAATGGAGAGTGAATATTTTGCAGAGTCATCAATAATTCGTATATATGAAGATGCTAGAAAAGTACATACATCCACGGTTTTTACTGTAGTGTATGGAAATCCCCAAAGAGTACATAGAAGAGAACTCTGGAAAAACTTGAGGGATCTGAGTTTGCAGAATAGTCTCCCTTGGTGCCTGGCTAGGGATTTCAATGCGCTTATGCATAATTTGAAAAAGACAAGGAGGAGCAGCCACTCAATTTAATGGTGCATGTGTTGATTTCCAGGAGTGTGTTTCTGACTGTGAACTTTTAGACTTAGGATACTCAGGATATCCTTTTACCTGGAAGAGAGGGAACTTGGTCGAAAAATTAGATCGTGGTTTGAGCAACATGGATTGGCAAATCAGATTTTTGGAAACTACGATAAAGCACTTACCTATATTAAAATCTGATCATGCATGCTCCTCTATATCTCTAACTCTTTACTTCTCCCTCATCTAACAAATGGCGAAGGCCATTTAGATTTTTAGCATCTTAGTTATCCCATTCGGACTTCAATAATATGATTTCTAATCATTGGAAAATAATTGGTCCCAAGGTATTACGAACTTTATAGATTCTCTTAGAGTATAAAATTTCACTGTCTGTGGGAATATTTTTAGAAGGAAAAGTAGGATTCTAATGAGATTGCATGGCATCACGAATAGCTTGAGTGTGAATCACAATCTTTATCTAGAAGATCTCCAAGTTACTTTTTGGAAAGATTATGCAGAGCACCTTTTCCAAGAAGAAATGTTATGATTTCAGAAGCCCAGACGCAAATGGATAGAGTACAGTAATAGAAATACTAAATATTTTTATAGTACTACTATGGCCAGAAGAAGGAGGAATAAGATTACTTCTTTGCAAGATGAGGTGGGTAATTAGATACATGATAGTCACTCCTTTGAAGTAATGGCCACGACTTTCTATACCAATCTATATTGTGATTATCTCCTTAACATTTCCTTTGTGATTAATGGTGCTTTTCCGGCATTAAGTTATGAAGATATGACTTTGATTGGTTGTAATATCTCCTACAAGGAAATTAAAGATTCTCTTTTCATCATGGGTAGCTTCAAAGCTCTGGAAAAAGATGGTATTTAGTAGGCTTTTACCAAAATAAATGGGATCCTGTGGGACTGGATTTATGCAAGATGATTGAGAATATTTTTGTGCACCATCAGAAAATCAAAGAGCTAAATGAGACGCTTATTACGCTTATTCCTAAGATGGATCCTGTTACTAATATAAAGCTAATGAGACCTATCAGCTTATGTAATGTCTCATACAAAGTGATTACAAAAATTTTGACCCAAATGCTGCGGAGGGTTGTGGAAAAGTTAGTGCGTCCAACCCAGTGTAGTTTCATCCTAGGGAGGCATAGTTCTGACAATATTATCATTACCCAATATGTTATTGACTCTATAAGGAATAAATAAGGTCTGAAAGGATGGATGGTGATTAAAATCAATCTGAAAAAGGCTTATGATAGATTCAAGTAGAATTTTATTGAAGACACTCTAGTTGATATTGGGATGTCCTTTCAGTTCATTTCAACAGTAGCCAGTTATATTTCATCTGTGAGGATGAGGATTCTATAGAATGGGAAAACCTTGGACAAGTTCTCTCTTTCAGAGGAATTCGGCAAAGTGACCCTATTGTCGTTACATTTTTGACTTCTGTATGGAAAGACTCTCTCATCCTATTAATGCTGGTGTAGATCACGGCCTTTGGAAGCCTATCAAGCTTAACAGAGAGGGCCCTGAGCTTTTTGATCTATGTTTCGCTAATGATTTAATTCTCTTTGCCGAAGCAACTATGGACCAAGCTGAGGTTATTAATAAGATGCTTGAAGCATTCTGCTCTAGTTCAGGTCAAAAGGTCAGCAATGAAAAAAAGCGTGTCTTCTTCTCGAAGAATGTGGGTAATAATGTGAGAAATTAGATAAGCAGTATCCTTAAGTTCCCTAGAACTGATGACTTGGGAAAGTACCTTGGTGTTCCTTGATACATGAAAATTTGTCTCTCAACAAATTTTCCTTTGGCAAGTATACCGAATTGTCGCCAAGTAAAACTCACAATAGAGTGAGGTCGAATCCCATAAGGATTGATTGGTCAAGCAACTTTAGTTAGAAAAATATGCTAGTTGAGCTAAATAGAATTTAGATTGAGATGCAGAAATTTAAAGGACTGGAAAGTAAATAACAGAAATTAAAGTGCAGAATCTTAAATGGGAATTTGGGGTAATGAGCATGAAATTAAATGGCAGAAAGTAAAATAGCAGAAAGTAAAGAGAATGGGTAAGATCAGAAATGGGGAAATCATTGGGTTCAGGAGATGTTGCATTCTCCGGATCAAGTTCATTCTCATCCCTTCCTCAATCAATGCATTCATTAATCTCCTTAGCAATCTTAAGTGATTGGATCCCAATTCCTTGGCAATCCAATCTCTCTAAGCTTGAATAATTGCCCAATTCCTTGATTTAATTGCTCATGGGAAGAGATGAAGTGTGGTCACTGATTATACCACATATATTCCTTGATTTAAGATCGAAAGCTTTCTAGTAAGATCAAGAGAAAAGAAAGAAGAAGAAGAATGAAAACTATAATTGATCCATCAAATTACAACAGAGCTCCCTAACCCAGTGAAAGGGGTTTAGTTGTTCATAGCTCTAGAAATGGAAAATGGCAGAAAAGAAGAATCCATGCTAAAAGTGCAGAAAAGTAAATCTATAAAGAGTAGTTCACAAATGTGCCAAAAGCTCCTCTATAGTTCAAAACTACTCCTATATATACTACTCCTCTTGATCTTCTAGTGAGTTCTTCAAGTCTTGGATGTGGGCTTTGGATCCTGAGTTGAAGCAGTTCTCATCTTTAGTGGGCCCAACTTGCAGAGAAAGATGAATTAGGCTTTGGGTATTTAGTAAGATTTAACGTTGATTTCCATTGTGGGTTCGAGAACGTTAGTGGCATTCACTTTTTCCACTAACGTTCCAACCTCATATATCCACGTTAAATCCAACGTTAGTGGTCTTAACGTGACCACTAACGTTGCTTTCTCAAAACTTGGCTAACGTTATTGGGACTCACTTTTCCCAATAACGTTGGCTTATACCCCTTCGCAAACGTTAATGGGAATCACTTTTCCCATTAATGTTGCTTAGTGCCCCTATGTTCCTACGTTAGAGTCCACATTAGTATAGCTAACGTGACTCTTAACGTAGGTGTGATCCACCTTCGAGAGCGTTAGTGACACTCACCTTTGTCACTAACGCTCCAAATGCCACATTCTCTACGTTAGAACTCACGTTAACTAAGTTAACGTGGCTCTTAACGTAGTAGTGAAGCCACCTTCCAACGTTAGTGACAAAAGTGAGTGTCACTAACGTTAGCTCTTTGATCTCAACTTCACGTTAACTTTCACGTTAATAGTCTTAACGTGAAAGTAAACGTAGGCAATGCTAGTTGGTCTAACGTTAGTGACAAAAGTGAGTGTCACTAACGTTGGCTTTTGTTTCTTCTTCCACGTTAGAGTTCACGTTAACTAAGTTAACGTGACTCTTCACGTGGATCATTGCCAAGTTCTCCAACGTTAGTGGTGTTCACTTTTACCATTAACGTTGGAGTTCCTTCTTCTTTTGCGTTAACTACCACGTTAACTTAGTTAACGTGGCAAGTAACGTGAGCTTTGGGTGGCTTCGCAGGTATTATTGGTGATCACTTTTCTCATTAACGTTGCAAGCTTTACCATTCCATGTTAGTGTTCACGTTAACTAGGTTAACGTGAATACTAACGTGGTTCTTCCTTGCTCCCTTTCCCTGAAAACAAGCAATTAAAGTAAATCAAAGCTCTAGCCAAAGTCATGAGATTATGCATCATCAATTTATCATGCAATTCTAGCAAAATACTCATGAAATTATGCAAAGTTCACAAAAGTTGCTTGAATCAAGGTGTAAGTGTAATTTCATCCAAAACTTGCCTTATTCACTAAGAAAATGCATGAAACTACCTTAAAACAGTAAAGAAAAGGTCAGTGAAACTGGCCTAGATGCCCTGGCATCACAACACCAAACTTAAAGCTTACTTGTCCCTAAGCAAGTACTGAAGCATAAGAAGAATGAAATGAAATAATCAAGAAGATAAGATAGAAGTAGCATTCTTAGTTTATGGGGTTTCATGCATAGCAACTTAGGTTCTTTCCCTCTAGGTTTCAAGCCTTTATCAAATCCTTAGTCACCTTCTTAATTACATCCTTGAGGCTTCTTTCTTATTGATCCTTCCTTCTTTTTCAAGTTATTTTTCTTTTTGCTAAGTGCTTTGTAAGAGGGCGACTCTTTATGATAAGCTTTCAGCCAACACTCCCAAACCAGTTGGTTTTAAGGTGCTAGGTTTAAGACACCCCTAAGGACCTACTTCCTCAAGTCTCTTTCCCTCATACATACACACCACAGGCATATGGTTTGTTATTTTTCCTTTCTTGAGACCTTGGTGTCCAGCACCTCTTTGGGTTACTAAGTGTTTTGTAACTAAGGTTACTCTTGATTGTGGACTTTCAGCTGATAATCCTGGATTAGTTAATCCAAGTTACCAAGTGATAATGCACCCCTAAGAGCTTATTCATCTAAGTATATCCTTTGTACATAAACACCACAGACACATGCCTCAATTTTGAAACCCTTAATGCTAGCATTGTTTCTTATTGTGTTTCTTTCCTTTTCACTTTTATTGCTCTTTCTCTTTTCTTTTGGGATCTTATTATTTAGCTAGTCTTAAAGGGTGTGTCTCAAACAAAGGACTTAGGATAGATAGTTGCTTTCTTTCCTTCTTTGGTGAACCAACTTAGCTTACTAATTAACTTACCACAAACATTCAGAATGCACTTCATAAAATAACTCCACTCTTGTTCTTTTCATAACATTTTCTTTTTGATTAACTTAAAGAGACAGCATACAAGTAAGAAAGGTGAAGTGAACACTCAAGACATTAGGCTAGCACATTAAAATTGTGAATAAAGGGGACAAGTAAAAGATGCAGGTTTTATTCAATCATTTTTCACTTAGAGTTTTGCAGTTTGAGATGGGTTGAAACA